>NW_027322168.1:0-1881 GCF_032062135.1 Pyxicephalus adspersus | reverse complement strand
ACAGTAGCAGTACACACTATTATGGGCAATGAACCATACAAGTATAGGCCATTTAGTGTTTAAAAGGCATAGGGGCAAGTGTGGTCAAGGCAACATAGCCAGGTTCTTTTGGGCTCTCCAGCAGTAAGTGCACATCCTTCCTTCTAAACTTTCCGATTGTTCCTGACAACTCTAAGCAAATAAGCCAATCTATTCTAGTATAGACAAATTTGTGTCACTATTTCTTCCCATTGATATCCCCCCTTCCCATAACCACATAGAACCATGAAATTAAAGCACTGCACCCCATCAACTGTCTCTCCCTTTCACATAACCTCAAATCACTCTGCAATAAAAGTAGTGGATCTTTCACCTTGTTGCTCTCCTGAGCCACCATTTTACCCTGCAAAAATACCTGTGCACCCCATCATATGCCTTTCTTCCTTCTTTCCAGTACAGCCATCACACCCCTGAAATAATATCTGTACTCCCCCCTTCCCAAACACCCATATTACACCATAATATAACCGTGCACTTCATCACCCACTTTCCTCCCTTCCTGAACCCTGATATCACCCTGCAGCAATACTAGTATACCTTCATTGCGTAACCTTCATCACGTAACACCCTAAAAAATACCAATGCACCCCCTACCCAAAAAAAGCAAGACATCCCATAATAATCCACCTCAACATACAACAGGACCTCTTTTCTAAAGCACAGTGCAAATGATTGGTTTTGTAATCCTATAACCTATTCTAAGGAGCTTCAGAATCATAATCTCTGCTCTGTAGAGGACGGAAAATGCATCCATAACTTTTTTTTCATTCCTGATGGTATCACCACCTTGTTGAGGTGGACATGCCCAAATGACCTTAGGTGGAAGCCTTTGCTCCTTGTGGGAAACCCCACCTGTGAAGGTCTTATGGTGATGCCAAAATAAGAGCAATCATGTGGTGTTCTGGGAGGAGGCTAATTACACTTCCTTCCTGTTATACTTTTAGTTTAGATAACCAGATTTCAGGTCCTACAGAAAAAGGGAGTAGGGAAACCTTGGGGAAAGTTGGGATCTTTCACTGAAACACATCAAAGTCACTGGGTAAAGGAGAAATTATTAGTTTTATTGCATGTCCCATGAGGCTTAAATCCGCTCTTTGACCTATCTTTGGTTCTGTTCCAAGGCCAAATAGCAGAACAGGATTTTCCATTATGACTAATAATGATTAGGAAAGACAGAATAGTTTTGGTGAAAAAGTTTTGCTGTTTTAGGTACCAAGCTTTGGTTATCCAAAATGTGCATATAACAGGAAGATGCTGTAATAAACCTCTCCCTGGAGGACAGTGATTTTCGATCCTTATCTGGCCAAATACAGACTCAATAGACTGGCTCAATAAAGAAAGCATTAAACAAGATCTATATCAGTCAGGTGACTCAATTTTTTGTAAGCATTGGACTTTTCATGTAGCAAATTTGTGATGCCTACACTTGTATGGGGGGTCTTCACGAAGGAAGGAGGAGGTCTGTCTGTCACTGATGGGGGTCTGCACTAAGGAGGTCAGTCACTGGCAAAGCGGATGTTCTGCATCAAGGGGTGTGTCACTAAGAGAGGGGGTCTGTCTTACTGTTATTGGGGGGTATGCATTAAGGTTTTCTGCACGGAGGGGATCTTTCACTAAGGGAAGATTTTTTACTGAAAAGAGTCTGAGAGGTCTAAGCTGTGTTCCTACTTTCCCTACTTTGGTGTGCTTGGTGCCAGAGCTTGCTTGCTGAATTCCCAGGTCCTTCATGAAATAAAAAAAAACCTTTTATTATATCGGACACTTGTTGGATAGCAAGTGCAAGCTTTCATATCAGTATATGGCACAATAGGTATGAGATTTTTTCCCATATTCTCCAACAAG
>NW_027322167.1:0-1882 GCF_032062135.1 Pyxicephalus adspersus | reverse complement strand
TATTAAACAACAAAGGGTTTTTGAAATGTATCATCTTGTACATTTTATTATGTTTCCCAGTTTTTCTCACTGAGGCTGCAATTTTAGGAAGTCAGTGAATGCAAGTAGTTGTTGTCCTGTGAGATTTTTGGTATCAAAAGGTAACAGTCACCTTCTCCATCTCTTTTTTGCATTTACAAGTCTTATCTTCAATAGAGGGTTTTATTCTTAAATATTAATAATTAAGTAACTGAAGCTTGCAACTTTCTACTGCATCCATTATTCTTTTTTTTGCAGACAAGGTTATATGTATATACACATAGTTATTACGCTATAAAGACAATCTTTTCTTTTTATGAATTCTTACACTTTCAAATAATAAATTAAAGAATTCCAATCTCAACATCTATGACACCTAAGCACCTCCACTCGCATACTGCTATATTCTGCATATGTGAGTGTTTGGGGACAAAGTTTAGCGTTTAGTTGTTGACTTTTGACAAATGTAAAAACTTCTATATAAGTAACAGTGCTATTCAGTCTTTTTAGCCTCATTGGGCCTGATTTATTAAAGCTCTTCAAGACTGGAGAAGATAAACTATCATGGGACAAATTGGGCAATCCAGGAAACCTGGAATGGATTTGGCCAATGATGAAAAGTATTTACCAACTAATAGTAAGTGATAGCAAGAAATCTATTCCAGGTTTGTTTGATCACCCAGGTTATAATAATAATCTAAATTTACCAGTCTTGGAGAGCTTTAATAAATCAGGCCCACTGTAACTAAAAAGACTGAATAGCACTATTACTTATATATGGAGGTTTTTACATTTTTCAAAAGTCAACAACTTTGAAACAGCTAATAGATGCATCCATACTTTGATAAAGGCTCTCTGTAGAATAAACCCAAGTGGTGGGGGTTTTGCAGATTCCCAACACCCACTCCTTCGATTCATAGACATAATTGTACTTCCTAGCATTACCTTAATAGCTATGAATTAGCCGCTCTGCGTCCATTTGTTCTATCTGTCTTGTAACTCTGTTTGCTGTTTCTCAGCTTTTGTGATAATTGTTGTCCCCTGGAGTCCATGGATTTTGATTATTCAACATTCTTTATCACCAGCTGCTTTTCAAAGTTTATATGAATTCTGTTTTTGATGCTATATATCCAGCTCAGCCTCTTCTTACATTTAGTCCGTTTGTTCCTAATTTTTTAGGATTGAGAGTCATCTCTGGTAAACCCTACACTTTTTCTATCTGGCCAAAGTTTAGTTTTCCATATCAGCCTTTCCAGTTTGCTGCGTTGGCTCATTTTGTGCTTGTAGTTAAAAAAATGTCATTGGTCTCCCCAACACAGTTTGTTTTAGTTCAAATCCCATTTTATTGTGACTATGTAGAAGATTATATTTCTGAATATAGAAACCTTTTCTGGACAATGAACTACCCCAATAATAACTATCTTTATTGTAAAGCTATAAGAAAATCATGGTCCTTAAAAAATAAAGTTGAACACTAACCTACAGGATCTCTGTAATCACCACTGTCAGTCTTTCAGGAAGGATAATGAATCTGCATAAAACAATAAAAAAATACAATTTTTGCAGTAGGCAGAACACCATCGGCACATGCCGTGTCTCAGAGGAAATGTAGAGAAGGGGAGTTCAGCTTACACATTATGTATAACCAACCTGCAATCAACTGATTGGACAATTGACTGAAAAGGACATTTAGCCTGCAGCAGCAAATTGATTGAAACCACAATCCATGCATATTAATCCATTTTCTTTGAGCAGCTGAGTGTACTACATTAGGCTGCTTTTGTAAGGATGGTTCAGAAACTGTTCTTGGTATTAAAGTGATATGAATCTAATACAATATTGTAAACAAACAGTGGAAAATATA
>NW_027322166.1:0-1882 GCF_032062135.1 Pyxicephalus adspersus | reverse complement strand
GGCAGGGATCTCCGTTAGGGCAGGGATCAGCAGCTTGCTTCCTGGTTCAGAATTGCGGGGGCGCGTGTGCCGGCTTCTTACTTTCAGTTTGGCTCTGCACTGCAGCCAGGAGGAGACACACACTGCAGCCAGCATCAAGGAGACACACACCGGATCGGATATCGGAGGATGTCTTATTCACGGGTGAGTGCCATATTTTAATTATTTTTTCAAAAATCGGGGGTGGCTTATTTAATGGGGATGGCTTATAATCGGGGAAATACGGTACTAACAGTTGAAATTAACCCATGCACTAGGATGAAACTTCAGCTTTAGGAATTGTTTCTGCTAAAGCATAAAAGGGAGGTTGCACATGGCAGGGTCATATGACAAGAAGGAGAAGCCCTGCAAAGTGAAACGACAGCTAATCATAGTTTCTAGTGACGCTAGAATGATCAGGCACTGTACACACCTGTTTCTCAACCCTAGGAAATACCAGCAGACATCCCCAATGGTCAGTGATCCACCATGGCAGATTGCTAAATGGTTTTGGAGAATCCCTGTACACATTCTAGATTTTCACCATATCATCACAATCATTCATCTCAGGTAACAATTATGTAGATCAGAGTTTATTCATCAATGAGTGATTCCCAGGTCACATACCACTGACACCAATTATTTTTTTGGCTATTTATAAGGGTGACTCTTCCCACTGACCACCAATATTGGAGATGATCGGGGTGTCTTTCAGTGCGTGAGAAGGCTCCATGTAACAATGGGGAGTGAGGAGGAAGGGCAGGAGGGCAGTCTGAGGTGAGCAGTGCTGGGCAGCCAAGTCAGTTCAGGCTCGGGGTCATGGTCCAATTACCGAGATACCTTTGTAAATATTAGCAATTCTTTTTCTTGTACAGCACGTCATTCTCCTATGATGGGTGAACTGTAGCTTTCCTGTCACTATAGTCTTGTAGTGCCATTGTTCTGCCATTTAATGTCTCATTAGCTCCAGTCACATCTGTGTCATACTAGTTATATATATATAAATAAATATATATTTAGCATTTTTATTGTTGGTAGATCATTTTGACTTGGTCATTTTAAAAGTAGCCCGCATGCCAAAACAATGTGCCGCTGTGTACCTGGTGGCAAAGTTGGCGCCTTCCTAGGACATGGTGATGACAGTTCTTGGACCATCCATTGCTGCAGGGTGCCCCTGTGCCATCATCGGCAGATATTCTGTGCCAATTTACTGACTATGGCAGAAGATCATCATCCACCAATCCAGATTTGTTTCACTATTGTACACAAATATTACAGCTCAGGTTTATCCCTCCCCCAGACTGTGACTGGTGAGTATAGGAAGGCAGCAGACCAATCAGCACATCTGTCAAACTGCTCTCCTCCTATCAGGAGCATGCAAACACAATTGATTGGAGTATTGCCCTGTTCTTTTTTCCCCTAGTCTAACTTGTGCTGGGACTACAAGATTCTGATATCTGGCCAAACCAAGGTTCATATACAGCTTGCTTTTATAAAAATGTATTGATGTCGAATCAATACATGGCTGCATTATCTGTATTTGTAGTATCTATTTTTTTTTTTAAAAATAGCATCTATTTTCTATTATCCTGACTAATAGGAGTCTTCATCAGCCTTCACCAGCCCAGCAACAACCAGAGGACTCTAGAGACTGCTGCAGATAGAACTCAGGATTACAGCATAATATTAGGAAGATCCGATGATGGCTGATAACTCAGTCCTGGAGAATGAATGGGCTGCTAATAGGAGAAAATACATAGAAAATACCGGAACATTCCCAACCACAGATAAAAGTATAGCAGACGCTGGAGCATGGATGATGATGATGTGCTATGTACTCTTCATGTAAAGGTGATATGCAGGG
>NW_027322165.1:0-1883 GCF_032062135.1 Pyxicephalus adspersus | reverse complement strand
TTGGTTACTTTTTTACGAACGATTTTTTGCCCAATCGATCGTTCGTCGTTCGATTGGAACGATAAAAATTGGAAGTGTGTACGCACCTTAACTCAAGTTTGCCATCAATGACCAGTTAGTTGTGTTTGCTCCCCTTTAGTTACCCTGGATTATGAGTAAACCCAGACAAATAGCTGTGTACCAAAATACCAATCTACAACTACAATCTGTTGGAGAATTCATCAAACGTATGCTGGCCTGGTAATGTTCTAATGTACAAATATTACTTTTCTGACATGACACAGTTGCTGGCTCCCTGTTTGTTTACATTGTCTATCTAGACAATACAGGGAAAATCTGCCTAAAGACAACTGGAGTCTTTCAAGGGACCACCAGCTGCTAGCTCCATCAGGACCTGTCTCCCTCCTCAACATTACATTAGCTAACATTTACAATCACAAAACTCAAGCCACACCGACTCTTTTTTTGCCTTTCAAAAAAACCTTAACCGTTAAAAAACAATGACACCTGCCACAAAGCTACTTAAACATTTTATCTGTAGAACTACCCCTATTTTAGAGCAAAGTGCATTAGAAGGGGAGATTTGTACCCCTCAATTTTTTAAATATCTGAGCTTGTTCTTCCCCTTCCAATCTTATCCAATAGTTCCAATAAAAATTACTCTATAAACAAGTTTACAGTTTTATTTACACTTTTTGTAACAAACCCAATGTTGTATTATTGCACTCTGAGATTTTTATTTAAATAAAAGTGACTTTTAACAATATTTATCCCAATTTGTTGGAACTGTTCTTGCCTTCAGGCCTCTTTGTATTTGCAGTTATTCCTTAAGCTATATACACGTTAGTGATCTCTTTGCATCAGCTATCACTTAGGTACAGTGTGTCTGGTAATTATGGAGAGCTGTGACCTCCAGAGAGATGTAGAAAATTATATTTTAATTGTCGCGTCTTTTTCCTGGGCACATAGTTACAAAAGGACACTTGCATAACTGCCTGCAGAAAAAAATCAGGGTCAATTTGTGGCACACATACTGCATCTAAATTAGTTTGCTGATTACTAGATTGGCAGAAATTAAAACACTTTATAAATTCACCCTTTATAAAACTATTACATTATTTAATCTGTTAATGAGAGACAAGTGAACCCAGTTGCTGGGTTCGAGATATATGGCAGATTAGGCTAATTTGTAGCAGGTGAACATCCGCAAATCGGCTAATTTGCCAATACATGCTGGACCTGAACCCAGGTCATGGTTTTTAGTTGTAACCTATTGTTCTAAACTGTACTGATATACTGTGTATATTTGCGACACCACTGATCGCTTATTTTGAAAATGCTAGATGCCTGACTGTATTGTAGATCAGGTAGTTGCAATAATATCTGCATTACTGGCAAAAACAAGTGTGTAGAGCTTTTTTTAGGTAATTATAATATCCTCTCACCTTCTGTGTCACTGTCTGTCATTTGCAACCCCTATTTAATGTACAGTGCTGCGTAATATGTTGGCGCTATATAAATCCTGTTTTTTTATTATTATTATTATTATTCTCACTCTGCCAAATCTCAGCCCTGTGTATACAATTGTTTTCCCCTGCAACCCTCATCTGATATTGTATATAGTACGTCTCCCATTGTAGATGATTTTATTGCACCAACTTTAATCTCCTCATAGATTTATCTGTTCACTATCCCTTAGTTCCAGTTGATTGCACATTGATATTTATTGCCCTGCCAACCCTCCCCTCCCCAGGTTCAACTGATATCCCAAATTCCTTGTTACTCTGATCAGTCCATCCATATTCAGAACCCAAAGCACTTCTATTTAAACAACAGGCAAGGTCACGTTGGGACCCTGGTCACGTGCCCAAATTATAAGTGCA
>NW_027322164.1:0-1884 GCF_032062135.1 Pyxicephalus adspersus | reverse complement strand
GACCCATTAAGAGTTAATGCTTTTTGCCCCTTCAATAGAAGGATCAGTGCACCAGCGCAGGATTCAGAGAGAGAGAGAGACTCCCCACAACATAATGCTGCATCCATTTGCTTTGAAAAAATACAGGCAAGTGGATGTAGATTGGTATGAATAAAGCCTTATGCTGTAGTCTTCAAGATTTAGCCTGCATTCATCCAAAGCTAAAATGTAACAATTTTTTGGGCACTGAACCTTTATTATAAATTATGCTAAGAAGGAAGTGTTTCTTACAGAGTGTTTAAAATGAAATAGAATAGGCATGTAGCTTATTTGTACATACTTGTTTTTGTAGACTATAAAAATATATATAGTATAGAGTATATATGCGCCTTTGTTATATTGGCTGCTCTTTAACAAAAAGGGATTAATTTATTTTATAGATTACACGACTCACTAGATTCAGAATAAATTTAGATGAGATATCAGGCCAAGTAGAGAAAAAAACATTGTAATGCCACCACCTCTGCAAGTCTTTCAATGTAATTCTTAATAGACTCCAGTGGTAGGAATAAAATATGTGCATACATTTTAGAAGTAATGCTTTGAAATAAGCGGCCACAACTGAAGCAGAGGCTATAAAGCTGATGGCAGGCGTTTTAGCAATATAATTGCTTTTGTTAAAATGGCAGAGGGCACAAATGGTATGATTGCAATCACAGAACAAACTAAATGAAAATAGTTGTTTATTTGTGTTATCAAAACTTTGTGGTCATTAGTTTTATTGGATGGGAACATAGTGTAATATTTTCCATTTTAGGTGACACAAACATGGTCTGAAATAGTTAAATTTTTCCAGCAAATATGGGAATGAAATTGACCTGAACCGTATCATGAAAATCCTCCAAATGTATCAAATTGCAGAATGTACCAACTAGATCAATGGGAATCTGAGCTTTAAAAGAAAACAGTTTGCCTTATGCTAACTTGTAAATAAAATAATGCTCCACAAATTGCATTAAATTTATTAGTTTGAGGATTTTCTTTTGAAAGTTATCTAACCTCCCTGGATGTGCCTGGAATAGGCTCCAGATTGAACAAATTGAAAATCCAGAGAATCTTAGAGAATAGATAAAATAAAACCTCAAACCAGATCTTGGCTAACCTCCGTGATCAAGCTGCAACACCTGTTGCTGTGTAAATAAAATGACCTCTATGATTGATGACCCAGAAATATCTAAAAGACAGACACAAAGTGGAGTTTTCTAAAATGCATGTTGACAAGCCACAACTTTCTCAGAGAATGGACAGATGTTCTTGTTCCTGGACAAGAATTCTGGTCAAGAAACTTAGCCTTTAAAATACTAAATAACACTGAACTTTCTGTTACCTGAATGCTTCTACAGATAAAAAGGTTGGTAAAGTTCCTAGTATTGAGCATGATTGTGTAAATTATGATACTTCCCTGTAAGTGCCTTTGTAACAGGACAAACAGATCAATTGGAACAAATGTTCCTCCTAAGAAATATCTTTTATTGATTTTACTAGGAATCTTCTAAGCTTCATGCAACCAGGCATTAGTAACTTTATATTTCGAAGAGTTTAAACGCTTTTAAGTGATATGTTTAATACCACAATTGTGTATTTACTTAGTAACATTAGTGATCACAGACCTTTATATTTCCAAATCGCCTTGCAGAGGATTCTGCTCACCATTACTGTTTCTTGTTTAATATTATTAAACAAGAAATGACAAGCAGCTATAAGTAGTAGAATCTTGATTTAAAGAAAAGCATTGACTATAAGAGGTGCACTAATGAGTGGTCCTTTGTTTAAAAAATGTATGGGCAAGCATACTTGAGCCTGATTTATTAAAGCTCTCCAAGGCTGGAGAGTATACACTTTAAT
>NW_027322163.1:0-1884 GCF_032062135.1 Pyxicephalus adspersus | reverse complement strand
GCAGAAAAGGTTCAGTTCTGTCTGCAACAGGTCACATTCCTGGGAATGCTTTTAACCCCAGGATCCAGGCTGCTGGCCCCCAGCCGTGTACATGCCATTACCAGTCTGCCTTGCCCACAGACAAAGAAACAGCTACTCAGCTTTCTTGGCATGATCAATTTCTGCAGACACTGGATTCCTGACTGCTCGTATTGGGACTCGCAGCTCCGTCCCAGTACCACCCCCAGTGCCCCTAATAACATTCAATGGTCTGATGAAATGTCTAAAGCATATATGATGTTAAAAGAATCCCTGACCTCTGCCCCTGCATTGGGAATGCCGAATTTCAATGTACCATTTGTATTGTATGTGAGAGATTTGTAAAACCATGGCTGATGTGCTTGCTCAGATGCACGGAGGTAAATTGAGGCCTGTGGCATATGTCTCTAAGACACTGCCTGTTACTGTACAAGGCATGCCAGCCTGTGTGTGCTGGCAGCATGTGCAATGGCTGTAGAAAGTGTCACACTTCTAACTTTGGGTCGCGAGACGATACTTTACACATCCCATGCTGTACTACACTTGCTTAAGATTTTAACCACTCAACATATAACAGCACAAAGGTTGTCTGGTTATGAAGTTATCCTAACATCCACTGCAGGATTAGGTGTAAATATGCTCCTGCTACCAGCGGTCCCATCGCTGTGCTCATTGCCCTCTTAAAGGTCTTAAAGGGCCAGAGGATGAAGAGTCACATTCATGTATCACTGAAATTCACCTCCCCAATCTAATAGCCATTGTTAAATGTCAAGCACACACTTCTTCCAATTCCTTCCATGCCAGGGGTTATAATAGACTAGCAGATTTTCATGACAAAGTCTCTGCTCAGTCTACCACACCCACTACTAGCCCCCCTGATACACTTCTTGCCATCCCAGCTTCCAATGAAACCAACACAATTACAGTCCTTCGCCACCCCACAGGACATTGAATTCTGGAAAAAGGAAGGATTGACCTTGGATTCCTTTGGAATTTGGTCAAAAGGAAGGATAGTAGGGCTGCCCCAAAAAGCAGTACCCCTCATTTGTTTTCAAATCCATGGTATGGGACACAAGAGCAATAAAACCACAACACATAAATACACAAGCAATTTTGTGCCCAGAATTTAAAGGAACATACACAAGTCATACTTTCTTGCTGTTTAACATGTGCCAGAAATAATGTGCAAGGGAAGAAACAGGACAACATGAACATTTGTTACCTCCACAGGGTCCATTACAAGAGTTAGAAATTGACTTCACACACATGTCAAAGGCTTCCAATGGATGTCAGATAATGTTAGTGATTACAGATAGATTCAGCATGTGGGTAGAAGCTTTTGTAGTCAGAAAAGAAAATGCAAGGACAGTAGCTAAGATACTATGCAAGGAGATCATGCCTGGATTTGGATGCCCATTGAGAATAAGCTCAGACAATGGCTCCATTCACTTCCAAGTCACACAGGAGATTTTAAAATTGATGAACATAGAATGGAAGGTTCACACCCCATATCACCCCGAAAGTGCTGGAGTAGTAGAAAGAACAAATAGGACACTGAAAGACAAACTTAGGAAATTAACTGGAGGGACATTCCATAAGTGGGACTAATAGCTACCAGCCGTACTAGCAGAAATAGGAATGACACCCAACCCAGTTAATAAGCTGTCACCTTTTGAAATTTTAATGGGAAGACCTTTTCCCATCCCTTGGGCTAAAGACCTTTTAATTTTAATACCCTGGGATCTCCAACAAATCCAAGACCAATGTGTAGCCAAACTTATTGAAAATTGAACAGCAACTACGGAGATATCTCTCTCTCTTTTCCTTTCCCTACAGATCAACTGACGCACCCATTCAAGCCTGGAG
>NW_027322162.1:0-1885 GCF_032062135.1 Pyxicephalus adspersus | reverse complement strand
GCTAAAACTCTAAGAAATAAATTGAAATCAGCATAAAATAAACAGACACAGAGAGCAGTTGACAGCACCAAAAATCAGATGATCTGCTGTTGTCACCATCAGGAAATCCGTCCTGAGAATGGCTATGCAGCTCTGGATTTCATGTAGACAGTAAGTAACAACACTGAGATGTAACAGAGAATGACAAACATGGATTTGTATTTAAAATGAAAGTAATGTATGATGTAATGTCATTTCTTTTTGATGTAAAGTATTTTTATGATGTAAAGTCATCTCTAATTTTGCAGAGTTTCAAAGTGGACGGCCAGCATTTATAAATCAGTGGTGCCCAGGGATAGATGGTTTGGCAAGGGTGCAGTTTGCAGTTGAGAACCTCTGGTCTCAATGAGTGCCCAGGCCATAGATTCATTAGATATCTTCATTGGTTATATTGGGGTAATGGGACTTTTAGGCCCATATACATATATGGGTTGTTGGAGTGCAAAGTTTGGAAACACTCTTTGCATGTGTTAGCAAGACTTTGGAAGGGTGTTGGTTCATCACAGGGTCAGTTGCCCTTAAGCCCTCACTCCCAACCACTAGGCATTCACCAAACCCCATATTGGCAGCCTTATGAGGAACAACTGTTATTTTGTTGATTTGGACACATCCAGTCTATCTGCTATGGCCAGATTTCACCATTTTTGTAATTTAGAGCACACAACACAATCACATTTTACTGCAACACAAAAATGGGGGGCAGCCTAATCCAACCCACTGAATACATATTACTGACTTATATCATTGAAACTTTTATCAGCCTGGTGGGTACTTTGCGTCATGCTAATGGCATGGCGTCATATGTATTAAATTACTATTCTTGAGTCATTGGTAACATGGCACTGTTGGATTTGGAATCCTCCACCGGTGTCTGCGCTGGGAATTTAGGATTGACATCCATTGTTACTTTGTAGAGAACAAGTTCACTTTAAACATGTTGTCATTTTGTTTTATGTCCATAAGGAAGTAAATATTTAATATTATTACAATAATTGTTATTATTTGAAGCATGTTGGGTGCCTCTATAGTCCCATGGCTGGGGTGGGTTACACATCAGGAATGGTATGGAGCGCCTTATATACAATTTGGATAAATCTGGATACAATTCATAGCTAAATTACAGGGGAGGAAATGTTGTAATAAATTCCTGATGATTATAGACGGGGTAAGGAATATGGACAAACTGCAATAAATTCCCAGGTTGATATTACATTTCTATATCTGTATTTAGGGCACGGAAATTAAACAATTAAATGTCTTCTGGTTATGTGATGGAGAATGGCTGCTCCTGGCTGTTGGAACTAAGGATGTCCCTATCATCAAATGATACATTGTAAATGGAGAGAGAAATATATGGTTGGATGAATTCTAGAACTAACTAATGATATATAGACACTTGGGGGGTGCCAGAATAATGGCACAGTGGCACATAGGGGGTCCAGCACACTGACATATTGACACTTGGGAATCTAGAACCATTTAATGATATGCTGGCACTTTCCCTGGTACATTGGCACCTTGGGAGTTTGAAACAATGACACACTGAGCCATGGAATCCCCAATACAACAACACCCTGAAAATTAGGTATTCCAAACGTTCACACTTGGGGGCCAAGGTACAATGACACAGTGGCACATGGGGGCCAAGCACACTGACACTGGGGATGCCACAGCAATGACAGGCTGACACTTTCCCTGGTACATTGCATCCTGGCAATTAAACAATGACACACTAAAGCTGCGTACACACCTGCAATTCTTCTCGTTGGAAAGGATCTTTCACGATCCTTTCCAACGAGAAAAGACTGCACGATGCATGAACGATGCTGTACATACAGCACCGTTC
>NW_027322161.1:0-1885 GCF_032062135.1 Pyxicephalus adspersus | reverse complement strand
TATTTAGTTTTATTTATAATTGTATGGCACAGGGGGGCTTTATTATTTTTGAATACTGTTGACAAGAGATGATATAATGTTTCCTACCAAATCCCATGATGGATTGGTGGATAGAACCGTGAAAGAATTTCATGCGACCCTATATGTGTTTGTGGGATCATATTCTTTTAGGATACAAGATGCTTTTTAGAACCTCATGATCAAAATATTTTATATCTGTATTTTAAAATTGTTTTGTATTTTATTTTCAAGTATTGGAAATTAGTTTTGGAATATGCTTGCAATAGTTGTCTAAAAAGTCAAATTGGGATGACTGTACCTGTTTAATTTTTCTCATAGGGATGGTGGCACCATTTTCTGAACATGTACAATGTTGTTCCCAAGTATTGGTTGCCCATATGACTGGTATACCAGACTAGTATCTTTGGAGGGGATATGCTCATCTCTTTGTCTATTTTTTAATAACTGCACAAGATAGCTCATACACCAGCCTTTTTTTTTCTTGGGTCTCCATTGGATATTGGGAGGAGGTATTTCTTCCCAGAGATCTAAAAAGATCCACCACCAAGACTTACAGCTAGGTTCCCTCTCAACTCTTTGCAGATTGCAGTTTATTGCAAGCCAGGGTAGTAAATTGGACCACACTGACCACTTTGCCCCAATGTTCCTGGTATGTGCTTAGTATAGTGGGTATGTTGCCATAAAACATAATTGTCATTGTTGCAGCCATTCTTACATTCGCCTCCTTTTGGTGCATTTGAATGCTGCATTGCGCTGGCTCCTGACTGCTGACTCAACATCTTTCTTACTTAAGGTTATGCTGATTGGCTAGATCAGCTGTCATTTAAATCAAAATGTCATCATAAACTATAATTTCCAGTGGGTAACTTTGGTCATGGCCCCATGGATCCCTATGTCCGGTATATGGTTCCATCACTTGATTTCGAACCTCTGCTCATGAGATGTGACTGTTACAAAGAACTTTCAGTTGCATTATTTTAAAACATAATTTGGTAACAAATATAAAATGTAACAGCTTTCAGTGCTACTCTGTAAACTCTCCACTTCTTGTGACCACACATAGACCATTCTTGTGTACAATGGTGAAAACAGGTTATTTATAAAACACGTAACAATAAATCGCCAGGATTAAAGGTCTCCAATACAAAGTGAAGGTCATCAATAAAACCAGATTGTTTTAGACCTCGCTTGACATACTGACTTTCAATGAGAGAATATATAGAGGAATAATTACAATGCTCCCTCAACCACCTCTAAGCGGCTGAGTGGTTTTAAAACCTATAGAGTGTTCATTTCTGCATAGAACTGTACAGGCAAATGCCGTGACAATAGTTTAGCAGCTGTAAAAAGAGTTAGTTTATAGACTTCATATCAAGAGGGGTTGTTAAATCATATAGAGTCTCATAAAATTGTGTGTATACAGAGGACATTCGGACAACCTAAAGCAAACCTGTGCTGGCAGGTTACTCCATGCTTTAATACTAACCATGGAAGTATATAGAATGTGTACCTGCACAAATGTTTTGCTATTTTCTAGAGTACCCCTGGAACCCTCAAAATTTAAGGCGCTCAATTATAGAACACTGTTGATCCAGGGACTATCTGATTGACTTAAGGAATAGGGAATGAATTTTTTTTTAGCCTGTTGGAGTAAATTGAGTTTTTTAGCCTTCCTCTGGGTCAGTGGTGCATATATTCTATCTAGAATACGCAGGTTTCTAGTAGGTTTATTTACCCCAGTGGCTGGATTTGATGGATATGTATCTTATGTATATATGTAATGCCACTAGAGCTTTCATAATTACACTGTGGTTTGTGAAAATGTTTCACGTGTGCATTAAAGCAAATACTGTACTCTTAGTTA
>NW_027322160.1:0-1885 GCF_032062135.1 Pyxicephalus adspersus | reverse complement strand
GGGTGATCATACAAATACTACTTAAATGACAACATTGCTATTACCTACAATATAAAAAGTAGTACATTTACCTGTGAGACAAGACGCTGGTTTTCACTGAGCCATGTTTCTCTCATTGCTGCTTTACGGTCAAATCTGGCTGCCAACTGTTCCAGCTTTTCCTGGCGAATCAGTTCATTGCGTAGTGCAAGTTCTCTTTCATGTTCTGCTTTCTCTAGGCGTTCCCAGGCCTAAACAAAACAGACAATTTTTGAAAATTGCAGCAGAGAGATCATCAAAACCACAAATCGTAATCATCACACATAAACAGGTAGTTACCTTGTTGATATCTGATATTAGTTTTCCTTCTCTAGGAGTATATACTTTCTGATTATTTGCTCTCATTTTGCTCTGGATGGTAAAAAGAAGAACTTCCAAATTCCCTTTTTCTGTAAACCTACACAAAAAAAAAACTCTACATTAGAATGTAGCAAATGAATCCATTAAAAAAAGGACCTAAAAAAATTTCAAGAGATCTGAGCTGCCCAGCTTAATTCACAGGCAAAGAATGTGTAAATCATTAACATATTAACAATTAATGTCTTGGGGGCCTCAGGAAATAACGTTTGTAATTGAAAACGAAAAGATTTACAAATTTGTAATACAGAAGTGAAACATTGAAAGAAACGCGTTTACATTTTTCCGCTTTCCAGAAAAACAAATGCCAGTCAAGTCCTAGAAAAGATTGGAAAGAGTTGCAAAAAGCACAACATTTCATCAAGAGAAGATTACAGTGATAAGGAAATGCTTTTGTTATCGTCAAGAGAGGTTTGGCACAGCATAGTGTGCAGGATTATGAACAGATGGATATACATAGCTAGGACAGCTCATTTAAACACAGGTAGGATGTTGATTCAGGCAGATATCCAAATATTTCGAGGAAGATAAATTTCTCCTTAAAAATACCTTAGAAACTTGTTCAAAGATGAAATGTGTTTGCCTTTTCATATCGTTCAAGAGCCATCTGGTCATTTTTACAAGATGGTTCTACACACTTTAACAAACAGCTTTTTCTAGATTTATTTATATGTTTTTTGTTTGATAACAAACATTCAAAAAGATGCAAGTAGTCATGTAAAAAATTTTTAAAACAGAAAGAACATTAGGATATGTGTAAATCTGATTTGGCACAATGATTCCTTGCACATTTTGATGCAAAAATGTAATATTCAATGTCCCACATCATAGTTTACTGACCTGTTGGGCACACTAGCTTTCTAAAAACAGCATTCTAGCATATAATTAAGTTTTAAATATTTTTTTTTTTAATACCAAAATCATAGATCAAAGGTGCTAGTTTCCCATGATCACTGATCCACAGTCTCTATTAGAAGATAGGTGTTTGGCTAGGTATCAAGCACAATCAAAGTCAAGTTCAATCAAAGTCAAGTTCTTCACGGTTAATGACAAATATCCAAATTCAAAGTTAGGACTTTAATAGGACTTACTTGGGAGGTTTTTCTACTGTACGATAGGTATTGAAAGCTTGCAGCTGGTTTTGAACACCACTCAAGGAGTTGGCCAACTTTCTGTCATTAAGTGTGATGATCATCTGCTCAATCCACTGTAAGAGTTCAGATGCCAGGTGCTCATAGTTTTCAATTAGCTTATCCGCTTCAATGGCATGATCTAGTACCTGGCATGATCATGTATGAAGAAAAAGATTGATAATGAACAGATTTTATAATAAGATAAGAGCAAAACCAACTGCAGCCATATTAATCACATCTTATTTGCAGTAGGATCTGTAAAAGGTATATTCTAAGTATTGTTATAGAATATTACCTTTTGCAGTTTTTTCAACATATGACAAGTACGCAAATGTACAATATGCCAAATATACAGC
>NW_027322159.1:0-1885 GCF_032062135.1 Pyxicephalus adspersus | reverse complement strand
TTACAAGAGTAGTCTTCTCAAAATATTTCTTTGATGGGTAGAAATATTAGCCTCTCTTATCCTTGTGGATTGAAAAGTTTACATGTGAACATGTAAATATTCATTGCTCAGTAAACCTGACCAGATCGGGTGACCATTGCATGTCTATAGGCAACTTAAGCCAAGAGATGAGGTTTGCTGTGACTAAAGTTTTGGCAAATCCTGTGCATTTGGCAAAGCTGGTGCAATAATTTGCCAAAGTAACCGTAATTCCCTGCCCACCTATTCTACTTGTTCATTTGGTTTAGAAGCGTTAATTAGCGATCCTCACACTCAGGGGAGTAGTCATAAAAAAAAGAAGAAGGGGCGCGGTACTATCCATGGTGAGCATGCATCATTTTCATGCCCACCCCACTACACCCATGCCTATGTGTCACTCAAAGGGGAAGAAATGTCCCCCAGAGTGACGTCATGATACCAGAACCCGCCTACTTTCCCATTGCAGGTCTGTGCTTGTGATGGGAGAGTGGGCGGGTTGTGTTAGGAGAGACAACATTACATGTAAGAAGAATGTCATAAAAATTAAATAGAAGCTTAAACCATATGGTCAGCATGTGTCTTTAACAATATTATATGAAAATAATATATGGCAAAGTATTTGAGTCCTATGACTAAGTGTTTAGATTCTATGTAATAAATAATGGATATTGTTGTGACAGTACTATTATATTTCACCTTGTAAAGCTGGAAGAGGTTTCCTCCTTCATCAGTCAGGAAGCCATTATTGGTGCGATATCTAAGAAGAGCCATGTCTCCCCATTCCTTTGTTGGAGTTTTGTTGGGCATGTGCCATATCTCTACATCATCAGCTTGAATATCAAATAGCCAAGGTTCTAGTCATAGAAGAAGATTTTTAAAAATATGGTACAGTACCATGAGACAGTGGGGTCAGTTTACGGTAAATATTCTTAATTGATGCAGTACATTTTATTTATAGAGGATCTGCAATGAGATACTAAATTGGCTGTTAAACTTCAAGTTGCAAGAATGCCATGCTTTAAATGGGAACCAAAATTCCACTTCAAAAATCTGTGGTCAGACAGGGATTTATTGCAGAAAGGGGCAACTGATGCCCCTTCAGCAATAAAACATACTCATCTGCCTAATTGCTCCATAAACTGTCAAAATCACCGAGCTGCTCATGGCCAAGATTAGGAAGAAGAAAAAAAATAGCAGCTCAACAATGAGGCAGGGAAGTAAACACTGGGTTTATACACACTTTGAATTTAGTTGGGGCTTGAGTTCTTTTGTTTATTCAATAGCTGTGGTCAAAATAATGGGTTCCCACTCCCCATTTTGGATTTTATCCTGATTGATTTAATGTATTCTACCCAGTATTATGTCGAAGGAAACAGGAGGTGCTAGACCAAAAATGGATGTGTTCACCTATTATTTCCAAGTGGACAGGAACAGAGTCAGTAATTATGGCAGTAAGAGCTCACTGTTGGAGTATCCAAAAGATTTAATATGACAGTGAGCTGATCCCATCAAACAGTGTTTAACTCACTTTAATATCACTTTCGGATGAAATTACATTTTAAAAGATAGATTACGCATATTTTACCTTGTAGTCATCACTTGTTGTCAGGTAAACCAAACACAACATAATTTGCCCAGTTTTCAACAACATTAATATTGTTACCCTGTTGGCTAGACCAGCGATCTCTATAAGTACACTTTCTATATATATTGTTCTCATAAATACTAGACACGAATTTCCAACCTCCCCCATTGGTTCTCATGTCACAAAAAGTTTGGTAGGACTCTCCATCATCAGTGGTTAGGGTGTAGATTCCATCTGTAAAGAAATTACATTTTAGTCATGTTCCCTAAATGGAAACTACAG
>NW_027322158.1:0-1886 GCF_032062135.1 Pyxicephalus adspersus | reverse complement strand
ATTCGGCTTGCTCCTAATTTCTGCTAAGTTAAAGGAGAACTCAAACCCCAACTCTTGCACCTCACCTACCCGTCTTCTTCTGTCTCCTAAACCCTCACTACTTCCCACCACTCCATATCCCCCTCCTATTGTGTGATACTTCCCCCCACCTCCTAGATTGTAAGCTCTTCAGGGCAGGGTCCTCTCCTCCTCCTGTGTCACTATCTGTATCTGTCATTTACAACCCATATTTAATGTACAGCGCTGTGTAATATGTTGGTACTATAGAAGTTTATTAATAATAATAGACTTAAATGGAGACACTGTGCTGTAGTAGAAGTCAAGCTGAGCAGGCAATGTCATGGAAGATTTTGGTATTTAGGAACAGGGACCTTCACAGTCATAGATAGGGGGTCCAGGTTTGGGAGAAATGTAGGAGTGAGCTATGACAGAGAATATGAAGGAATGAAAGTGTTGTTATCTGACACACATATCACAAATATATTGTTAGAGTCTCAGAAAACAATAAGCTGTGTAGCACATTATAATCACAGGCTGTCAGAAAATTATTTTTGTTTCTCACACTTCTGCGCTCGATGTTACATCCTACTTGCCACCTCTCACCCAGCTCATCCAATGCCCCCGGAAAGTAAATATTCATAACCCGGAAGTAGTGATCGCTACCGGAAATAAGGAGAGGTGGTGGGGCGCCATCTTGTTCTCTTTGTTTGGTTGGCGACGATCAGAGCGGTGGCAGAGTGGCTCCGCCCATACGTGTTGGCTGTTACGTGATCGTGCCTTAGCAACAAGTCCCGCCCTCTTTTTTTGTTTGTTTCTTGTTTGTTTGTTTTTTTGGTGGGTGGTCATGTGACCTGAAGGCGAGGTGAGTGTGTGCTCAATCATCAGGACCGCCCAGATAGAGGCTAAGCCAAGGAGCTGACACTCTAATGCCCCCAGTACAGTGCATGGCTTACCCAGGGAGCTGACACTCTAATGTCCCCAGTACAGTGCATGGCTGGCCCAGGGAGCTGACTCTCTAATGTCCCCAGTACAGTGCATGGCTTGCTCAGGGAGCTGACTCTCTAATGTCCAAAGTACAGTACATGGCTAACCCAGGGAGCTGACACTCTAATGTCCTCAGTACAGTGCATAGCTGACCCATGGAGCTCACACTCTAATGTCCCCAGTACAGTGCATGGCTGACCCATGGAGCTGACACTCTAATGACCCTAGTACAGTGCATGACTGGCCCAGGGAGCAGACACTCTAATGTCCCCAGTACAGTGAATGACTGAGCCAGGGAGCTGACACTCTTATGTCCCAGTACAGTGCATGGCTGACACTCTAATGTACCCAATACAGTGCATGACTGACCCAGGGAGCTGACACTCTAATGACCCTAGTACAATGCATGACTAGCCCAGGGAGCTGACACTCTAATGTCCCCAGTACAGTGCATGACTGACCTAGGGAGCTGACACTTTAATGACCCTAGTACAGTGCATGACTAGCCCAGGGAGCTGACACTCTAATGTCCCCAGTACAGTGCATGGCTGACCAATGGAGCTGACACTCTAATGTCCCCAGTACAGTGCATGACTGGCCCAGGGAGCTGACACTCTAATGTGCCCAGTACAGTGCATGGCTGAGCCAGGGAGCTGACACTCTAATGTCCTCAGTACAATGCATGGCTGACCCAGGGAGCTGACACTCTAATGTCCCGATGCAGCAAAGTATTGAGTACTTTGAGAAAATTAGCAGCACATTGCAGATCACAGCTATTGTAAGTCAGCTGCTTGCCAGGTTTGCCTCCCCTGCCATATAAACACTCCAAAGTGATCTACAGCTTCAGCACTACTGCCACCTATAATGTGTGTCATGTGATACCATCTATAATGTGTGTCATG
>NW_027322157.1:0-1886 GCF_032062135.1 Pyxicephalus adspersus | reverse complement strand
AAAGTACTATATATCAAAAATAACGGACTTCAAATAAAAAATAAAATGCTTGTATTCAGTTTTTGTTTATTATTGGTGATGTTTAACTCCTGCAGCTTATTACCACTTATTGCTGATCTGCATGTTTTCTATTTTATTTTTACATCTTACACTGGGTTTTCTTTTTTATATGGAGGAACCCCTATAATATTATAATTATTATTAATAATAATAATAAAAAAAACAACAGTATTTATATAGCGCCAACATATTACGCAGCGCTGTGCAATAAATGGGGGTTGAGAGACAGAAAGTGACACAAGAGGAGGAGAGGACCCTGCCCAGAGGAGCTTACAATCTAGGAGGTGGGGAATCACCCCTAAAATAACTGTCATGTCTCAGGTTTAATAAATATATATCCACAACTCACCGTATATTAGGATGGTGGTCAGTGGGAAGAATATCACTAACACAACTAGCCAAGAAGATTAATGGTGTCGGTGGTAACTGAGAGGACCAAATGGCTTGTGGACTAAGAAACTCCTAAAAATTTGTGGAGGAATCATTCTCTTGCACAGACCGTTTAATTGTCCCTAATTTGAAGGGGTTGTTTCTCTTTCCTCCTTAAGGCTCTTTCACTCGTGGTGGAAAATCATGTGGTTGGCTTCTCCTGAAAACTACTGCTATGTACTGGGGAGTAGCAAACTGCACCGCACAGGGCATGAATCTCCCAACAGCAACCATGCTGCCAATCAGGAACTGTGCCACAATCTGCCGCAGCCTTGTGCAGAAGATGCTTCCTAAGTGATCCCATATATTTGCCAGTCCATAGATATTATTATTATTATCTAGTTTTTACATAGTGCCAACATATTATGCAGCACTGTACAATGTCCATAGTCATGTCACTAGCTGTCCCTCAAAGGGGCTCACAATCTAATGTCCCTATCATAATTATATGAAATTATTACAGTCTAAGGTCAATTTGAGGGGAAGCCAAATAACCTAACTGCATGTTTTTGGAATGTGGGGAAAAAAACCTGAAGAAGAGAGAGAACCTGAAGGAAACCCACGAAAACGCGGGGAGAACTTGCAAACTCCATAAAGATAGTGTCCTGGCCGATATTCGAGCCTGGGACCTTTAAAAGCCAGAGTGCTAACCACTGAGCCATCATGCTGCCAAAGCACAGTTGAGCCCATGGCAGAAAGCTGATGCTCACTGCAGATCTGATATATCCCTTAGTTGCCCCTTTAAATGGATATATACATCTGTATAGAATTTTACCCATATAGTGAATGCCATAAAGGGTTATTTTGAACTAAAATCTTCATCCAGACTCTAAATTATTCCATTGTATTCTTAAAAACCTAATAAGGAAGTGCTAAGCTTAAACAAAAATCTTTTGAATATTAATACTTTACGGTCCAAAAAATTGGGTCTTTGTAGGGTGTGTCACCTGCCTTAATTTAAGCTAAAAAGTGTCTCTCTTTCTGATCTCCAGAAAGCTGGCAGATATGTTATAAGCATGTCAGAGGAGCTCACACTCTAATATCCGAATACAGTGATAGGTAATTATTGTCCAGGCCTTTAGGGAAAGCCATATAATCTGCTATAATGCTTCTGGAACATGCAAGGAAACAGAACAGCCCACTGCATGCATTGCAGCGCCACTCAAATTGAATGATATTTGTTAGGGTGGGTTTCCTGACTGCGACAACAGATTGCCATCCATGCGCATGGTCAGTGTAAGAGCTTAAAATCTTAACAAGCGTGCAGAGTGACAAGGTGACACTGACAACACAATTAGAATACAGACAAAACATTGTCCTCCTTTGACAGGAAGATACTTACCACAGACTTTTATAGCAGGATCACCAGGTAATATTTAAATAAAAACTACAAATTT
>NW_027322156.1:0-1886 GCF_032062135.1 Pyxicephalus adspersus | reverse complement strand
GCTAGTACACCTTCTGCTACCACTAAGCAGGAATTGTTCATACTTGTATGGTTCTTGAGTACAGAACCTAAAGAAAAGCCATATTAACCAGACATATTACAACATTTATTTTCTTATTATTTTATCTGTTTGGGGAAAAAAAACTGCTGTGTTGTATGTGAGTGTTTAAAGTATTCGTAGACATTACTATTCCTAGGTTCACTAAACACCAACACAGCAAGCTCTGCAAAATGTAAGGAAGGTCCAGGAGTATTACTACATGCCAGAGTACTTTGCAGTAGTAGTTTGCAGTGAAACTGAATTTGGCCTTTGTGCTATAACTTTTTTTTCATTTTGTACCTTTAATGCTATGCATGCAATTTCCTTTGTTATTATAAGACCTGCCTTCTGTTATTTCTCTGTCAAGAGTCAAAATATGCATAGGCAACAAATGCCCAGGCTTTTCACAGTTGATGTGATTTACTTTAGGCTGAATTGACATACCTCCAGCTCTGCTCATTGGTCACTGAGATTGCTTATACAACTAGACCATCATAAAGGAAACCCTGAAAGGGGAGGATATAAGCTTAACCTCTTACTGTAAAAGTGAAGCTTTGCATATAATTTAAGCTTCCTGTATTTCTGGATTTAGCGATCACTTTGAACTTCTGATTTAGCTAATATAACTTATTAATTTTTTTATTTCATCAGATCAAATAATAAAATGCCTAAGTTTGTGCCTGATTTCCTTTGAAGACTCCTTTTTGACCAAATATTAGATTTTTTTTTTGTCATCTATTATTTAATCATTGGTTATTAGGCAATATTGGCAGGCTAATTACCAACAGTTGGGAGGATGGGCCAGCTATGGATAATTATTCCTAAAGAAAATATTTGTATATTTGATCTTGAGTTTCAATGGCCTTGAGTGATTGAGAAAAGAGTAAGAAGTATGAACAGGTTTATTTAAGGAGGGCTACTTTAAACTGTAAATCCAAATCTAAAATTATCCCAAACTTTTGAGTTTTTCTTTTACATTGTTCCATAATTGTAGTGATTCCTGTGACATGATCACCACCATCATGTCCCATTTAAAATTCCTGAAGGGGCAGCTGTTGGAAGCACAGTTCCCATTGACATAGGCATGTTTTCCACAACTGCAACCTCCAAGACCCCTTTGTATACACACAGTGTATAGGCAGAAAAGACCGTGTATAGAGAGAGAAAATTAAGGGCAAGTTTATGTGGATTTCTCTAGGACAGTAGGCAGAGCTGACTACACCGGTTGAGATTTTATGTAGAAAAATCGAATTGGGTCTGATTTACACCTTTGCAGTTTCAGGGGTGTGATACATACGTTGTTATTGACGTTATAAAAAAATCAATGATGTACCACACTTAAACTTGGTGAATAGGCCCTTCCCGCCCAAAAGAAAGAAATAGAATGACAAATACAACCAAGTTTACTGACCAGTAACAAAGTTGGAACCAAACCAAAAGCACATGCTTAATGTACAAGCTTAGTCATTTAATCTAAATACCTAATTCTGGCAATGTCAGGACAGCTCTGGAACACATTATGTATCAAGCCTTATTTATAATAATTTATTACGAGGATATATGACTGCATTCAGAAGGCCTGCTGAGTAAGTGCAGACTAACATCTTGCCATGGGCAACCGTAGGATGCACTTTTTCTCTAAGGCACTGTCATGATTCTTTTACATACTGCTGGTCATTGCGTTTATCTTTTATGATCTAATCATTTGAACAATTTATTCTTTTGGCAGCCATTATTGCATCACGTAATTTTAATATTACTGTTACTAAATAAGGACTACCCTTGATGATTTTTATTATTTATGACCTAGTATGATCATCTTTGAAAATAAGAACAGATTGATAGTT
>NW_027322155.1:0-1886 GCF_032062135.1 Pyxicephalus adspersus | reverse complement strand
TATTTCTACTACAAAACGTTTCTGCCAGAGCTTTCCCCATATCTCCTGAAGCTCTTTAATGATTTTATGCAAGGCAAACCGATCCCCCCCTCTATGCTGGCTTCTCATGTAACAGTGATACCGAAACCGGGCAAGGACCCATTGGAATGTTCGAGTTATAGACCAATAGCCCTTCTCAATAGTGACTTAAAAATTTTCACAAAAATTCTGGCCTCTAGGTTGTCGGGACTCCTTCCCTCTCTCATCCATGGTGATCAAACTGGTTTTATTCCACACAGACAAGCGGGTGACAATACCAGACGGGTTGTCAACATTATTGACATCATTAATAAACGGAAAACCCCGTCTCTGATCCTCAGCCTAGATGCTGAAAAGGCCTTTGATCGCCTCAGTTGGCCCTTTAAGTTAGCCACCCTGGATAAAATGGGCTTTACAGGCACCTTTGTTAAGACGGTTAAATCCTTGTATACGGCCCCTTCGGCCTCGGTCAAAATGCCCCATGCCTCTTCTGCTGTATTTTCCATCAAAAATGGAACGAGACAGGGTTGCCCATTATCGCCCCTACTCTTTGCCCTGTGTATAGAACCACTGGCGGCCTGCATCCGCTCCAACCCCAACATACATGGAGTCCCCGTGCATGGAAAATCATACAAGCTTTCACTATACGCTGATGATATCCTCCTAACTCTCTCACAACCGACTGTCTCCCTCCCCAATTTAATGAAAGTCCTGGAGGAATACGGTACAGTCTCAGGGTTTAAAATTAATTGTTCCAAAACAGAGGCCTTACCTCTCCATATCACCCCAACGGAGCAACAGGCCTTGAAAGATTCTTTCTCTTTCACCTGGCAGGCGGGTTCTCTCAGCTATCTTGGGACTAAAATTACCTCCACATACTCTCAACTGTACTCCCACAATTTCCCCCCGTTATTACGGGAGGTGAATAACTTTCTATCTAAATGGAAGGCACATCCTTTATCGCTGCTGGGTAGGATTGCTTCTGTGAAAATGATGCTTCTTCCTAAACTATTATACTTATTTGAGACATTACCAATCAGAGTCCCGTCTCCAGTACTGAAAAAAATCCAAACTAACTTTATGCGCTTTATCTGGGCTTACAAAAGGCACAGGGTACCCAAACATATTGTTTGTGCCCTTAGGGAGGGGGGAGGACTGGGAGGCCCGGATGTTCACAAGTACTATTTGGCGGCTCATTTGCGGCATGTCTTGCAGTGGACATCCCCTCACCCTCCTAGTTTCGGAGTAGAGTTAGAGGGGGAATGGATAGCCCCTATTCACCCCAATGTCATGTTGTGGAGCTCCTCCTTATTACTAGCGGAATCGGACCTGACAGCTCCGATGGTGTTTACGAGGACCATATGGAGGTCCTGCAAGGACAAATTTGGCCTGGTATCCCCAGCCTCGAGACTAACCTCTATAATTTTAAATCCACAGATTCCGGATAGTCTGTCTGGCTCCATGTCAGGTCCCTGGAGAGATAGAGGTCTATTTCAAATCAGACACATTCTAGACCCAATTGAACGACGGTTGCTCTCTTTTACAGAACTCAATAATAAAGTGGAGCTCCCCCGCACATCTTTTTACGCATATCTGCAAATAAGACACTATATTTTGTCTCTCCAGCCTACTGCTGTCTTCCAACCCCTCACTTTCTTTGAAAGACTATGTATGGAAGGCCCCCTTTCTAAAGGCACGATCTCGGCTATTTATCGTACACTTCACTCCTCTACTCAGGGATTGCCCAATAAGTATGGCTATATGCTCAAATGGGAGGAGATGCTGGGCCGATCATTACCCCCAGAAGATTGGCTTGACATATGGGAAGCCGCACACAAAAGTTCTATATGTACTCTATATAAAGAAAA
>NW_027322154.1:0-1886 GCF_032062135.1 Pyxicephalus adspersus | reverse complement strand
TTGGTTTTCATATTACAACAAACAGGATGTATCTCTTTCCAGTTTTATGATTTCCAGCCTGATCATAGAAACAAATACAAGCATTTTTTTCCTCCCAAGCTTACACAGAAGGCTCAGCAAAACCTTATAAAAAGATCTACTTGAGCTCACACCATCCAATCAGTTACAAGCTTCCTTTCATTTATTAACCTATGATTGTAATGAAGTTGATAATATTTTCTCAGCACCTTTTCCTTTTGACCACATTATTAAAGTTCAAAGACATATTTTTCAGGCATCTTTGCAAATATTCAGATTTGATAAATTACAGAAAAATTTAAGGGTGACCTGTAATATGTGTTGTCTGGCTGTTATAGTGATACAAAGGCTTCAATATTTTCTGGGTCAATAATCTGGAACAAGTATGCAAATCAAGGAGTTCTGACTTTGCTGTGACTTTATTGCATGCTTTCTGGAGATCAGTGACTTGGAAAGTATTGAGGTCAGAGACAGCCAAGAAGATCAGCAAATGCAGCAAATATATCTCCCTCCGTACAGTTTCGGGAATGAAAATGTGGGCATAGATAAGCAAAGTGGGTTGGGATGACAGATCACAGTTGTTTTCCAATTTGCATTTGAAGATACATAGCATCCATTCTCAAACATCATTCCATGGAACCCCAAGGTTTCTCAGGAGGTTGCTATGGGTTCCTCAAACTGTGGCTGATTAAACTCCTATTTGATGATACCTGCAACATTTAGGTCCAATACCACTCGAAAAAGCAGGCTCTAGTGATATTTTAGATATGTAAGAAGGGTTTTTTAAGCTATCATTGTACTGGGTCATTTTTTCACTATCCACTAATTTAGGAGCCTTTTTTTTATATTCAACACGTAAAAATTGGTTTTAGTAGTGGTTTCAGAAAATTGTTTCAAGGGTTGGATGGTTCTTTGAG
Source organism: Pyxicephalus adspersus (assembly GCF_032062135.1). Taxonomy (NCBI): domain Eukaryota; kingdom Metazoa; phylum Chordata; class Amphibia; order Anura; family Pyxicephalidae; genus Pyxicephalus; species Pyxicephalus adspersus. Next base: position 951 of record NW_027322154.1, on the reverse strand, counting down.
GGTAAAACTTTAGTGAAAGATATAAACTGTTAACATTTTTAGTAATGCTTTCCCTTTTTTGCTATAGTATAAGAAGTAAGATACTTAGACCGGTTATTGTTTGCTTGGATATTGATCAGCCAAGTTTAAAATCCACTTACACAATGATCACATCTACTATGTGCAGTCATTGGTAATTTAACTACCTCCATGATATTTACCAATATGCATTTGTAATCAAATCCTTTGTTGATTGGGTTTTTTGCTTCTGGGGTAATTTGAGTTGTGAGCTACCCAAGAGCAATATTCAATGCAAATATTGACGTTCCCAAGACATTTATAGAGGATTATGTGTAAAATGATAATTGTTTTATTACACTGACATTGCAGCCCAGACAGAAAGCTATTGGGTATATTCTGCAGTCAAAGCTCTAGGAGTGTGCACTATTGTCCATTTGATATTAAAGCAGTTTTGAAATATAGATTAAAAAAAGAAACACATACTAAACCATATAAACCAGTTAATACCACCAACGTTTGGTCTTCATCTTTTTTTGTTTTCAGCCCAGCTCAAAGAAATTACTTACACTAAGCCTAACACCAGCAAATAAGAACAAATGTCCTTACCATAGGCCCATTAATTTGTAGACAAGCTGCAAAGTATTAAAGCTCTGATCAGTCTTCTCCCTACTTTCTGTGACACATTAAAGGTTTAATATGTTGCTAAGCAACATGGATGTTTCAAAGTTAGCAGAAAAGTAAATATATAAGAAAGTACAATAGTTACACCATGAAGTGAGAAACAAAAATTCATTTAATCATCTCGGTAATCAAAGAAACAATATGTTTGTTGTACATGTTCTCCCCCAAACTATAAAAAGCTTTTATTAACAAATACATGAAAATGTGGCTAAATTCTCTAACACAGATAAAATTATTGAGGAGGTTGACTTTTCAAATAGGCCCTAATAT
>NW_027322153.1:0-1886 GCF_032062135.1 Pyxicephalus adspersus | reverse complement strand
TATATATATATATATATATATATATATATATATATATATATATATATATATATATATTTGGAAAACATAAAATAAAGATGCCAATCTCACTGTGCACACATGCAGCATCTCTCTGTATTCAATGACAGAAAAGTAATTGAAAAGGCTCTGCACTCCCATTCAGTCTTTACTGCCACAGCAGTAAAGACAGGAGGGGAGGGGCTTTTCTCCAATATGAGAAAATCAACAATGTTGAACAACCACTTTCAGACATGAACTAATAGGGCCTTTTCTTAAAGCAGAATTTTCATTTAAAAAAACAAAAGTAACACCTACCATTACTTTCGAAGAGCCCATGATCTCTCTTTCTTGTTCTTTCCGGCGCAGGGTAATCAGCAGTAGTCTTCTGAAGTATTTTTCGAGTTTTTTTCGTTGCCCGATCTTGCAGTGCGCAAATGCAAGGTTGGATAATTTCTCATGATAATATAAAAAATTGCTGATTTCACTGCGCATATATGAGATCAGCACCTTTTTTTTTTCGATCCAGGAAAGACCCTTCTGTGCATGCCCAAGATAAGGGAGGGGTAATTCTTGCATCAAGATGCATTTTCTTGCTTCAAAGCTTCATTTTAGAAACCTGTACCCTGAGTGGAGTTGTGAGCAGTATATGATTTTACAAGGATCATTCTTTGTGGGAATCTTCTCAGACATGTGTATATAATCATGGAGGATTTGCCTGCTTATCATGTTCTTTAACGTTTTTGTTTTAAACCTAATGATCTCTTATATGAGGTATGTGATGCAATGTGTTTATTGAAGATAAAGCATCTTGAGGAGGCTATAATTTTGCTGCAGTGCACATCGAGGTGTTACCCAGATGTATTACCAACAAATGGAGCCAATGGGCAGCACGGTGGCTCTGTGGTTAGCACTCTTACCTTTGCAGCTCTAGGTCCCAGGTTCAAATCTCTGCCAGGACACTATCTGCATGGAGTTTGCAGGATCTCCCGTGTCTGTGTGGGTTTCTTTCGGCTACTCCGGTTTCCTCCCACATCCCAAAAACATGCAGTAAGGTTAATAAGCTTCCCCTTAAAATTGACCTTAGACTACTACATTAATGACATTAGATTGTGAGCTCCTTTGAAAGACAGTAACACGACTATCGACTTTGTAAAGCGCTGCGTAATATGATGGCGCTATATAAATACTGTGTAATAATAATAATTTTAGAGCAAAACAAACACTTCACAAAAGCTTTTTTTCTGTTACAATTCTTTGAAAAAAGGGATCTTGCTTTCAGATTATGCCCAGTACATTCTCTATTGACGGGCTAGGATGCTTTGATGTGCATCAAAAGCAAAGCACAGTTGAAGCAAAGGTTGATAGGAGGTCTATGGGTTTAGGAATCTTGAACTATCCAACCTTGATATTTTATTTAATGACAGTATCTGTGCATTTTCAGTTAGTACACTGATTAAAGTAAAACATGTATTTGAATGAATTCCAATTATCCTATTTTCATAGGAGATTAAGAAAAAGAAAGGAATTAAAGAAGAGGTTCAGCTAACAAGTAAACAGAAGGAAATGCTGCAGGCACAGCTGGACAAGGAGAGTCAGATCCGTAAGAAGCTGCTGCAGGTGAGGAGAAAACAAATGTGGTAACACTGTGATCAACTGCATTGTTTTGTAGTAAGTGGTAGTAAGTTTTGTGGTTGATGTTGAGCATTTTGTCATGATCTGGCTCAGTAGGGTTCTACCGTGTTTCCCCGAAAATAAGACACTGTCTTATATTTTTTTGGGCTTCCAAAAACACACTAGGTCTTATTTTCAGGGTAGGTCTTATATACTTTTTTTAATGAAAAAAAACACTTACCATATTCATGTAGAACAATGTACATTTGAGAGTT
>NW_027322152.1:0-1886 GCF_032062135.1 Pyxicephalus adspersus | reverse complement strand
GTGGCTTACTTAATGGGGATGTTTTAAAATCGGGGAAACACGGTATATACAAAAATGGAAGTGAGAGGAGAAGCAAAGAAGGCTTTTTGAAGGGCACATAGGAAAAGCTGATGAAGAAGTACTTTATTAGAAAACTATACAATGTTTAACTTAGAGTACAAATTAAACACAATAAAAAAAATGTATAGTTCACAATTATCATCATACAATGAATCAAGCTTAATGGCACACTGATAGTAAAATATCTCCGACCCAACACATTTCGCTCTTTTAGGGCTTCCTCAGGGGATATGGAGGGTAAGATGGCAGCTATGAAAATATAAATAGTTGCCATAACTGAATATGGTAAGTAAGCAATAAAAAATGATTGTGATATCACCAGAAGGTAATTTGTCGTATTTAAGTCTTAGTAGTAACTAGGAATATGGTTTCCAGTAATCCAGTTAAAAACAATGAAGGTGGAATAGACTTGGTGGATTGTACACTTGTATACTAGATAATTGTTTTTAACGAGATTACCTTCATGTGAATCAAGCTTGAACAGTGAGTGTCCCTTTGATATATACAATACCGTGTTTCCCCGAAAATAAGACACTGTCTTATATTTTTTTTGGCTCCCAAAAACACACTAGGTCTTATTTTCAGGGGATGTCTTATTTTTAAGACAGAGTTTGGAGGGCTGGGAAACTATAATGAACTTTGCTAATGAACCCCTTCATTCACTGTTTGGCTCCCTTACCTTCCCCCTTTTCTTAAATAATACGAACGAACGAATAATACTAAATAATACAAACATCTTTATCAATCTGATTGCAGAACCTTCTATATTTGTCTGTGTTGAAAAGTGAGGGTGAAGCATTTCAGACATGGTAATGAGTGAAGTGCAAACAGTCCCTACAGAGATAACCAAATACCCAAATCAGTGATATGTACAGACAATAGTTACGAGAGGTCAACCCCATTAGTAGTTCATGGAGTGAAGAAGACCAAAAAACAATACCTCATTGGAGCATATAGGTACTACTGGATTTGAGACTGTACCACAGCGTTTTTGGACTATTGGCATCCTCTATATCGCTCCACTCCAGGGACCCATGTGGAACCAATTGTGCCTATATGCTCCAACGAGGTATTCTTTTTAGAAAATTCACATATCTATCCAGAATACGTAACCCTCTTCGCAAATCCCCTGAAGAAGCCTGAAGGCGAAACGTGTCGCATCAAGAGCCATTCAATATGATCATTACTTAACATCTAGGGATCTAATCTGTAGAGATATTTGGTCTTCTTTAACCTATGAACAGTATGGGGATGACCACTATTGTCTGTATATCACTGATTGTTTTTGTTGCATGAAACACAATATAATGATTTACTCTTCCTCTCTCTTTCTATAGCTTTCTCACTTATTCTTTATTCTGTTTGTTAAAATGTAACTTCAGAAATAATATATTCCAGTTATAAGTATAGTGGAGAAATAGTGGTGCCAAAGTCAGATTTTAACTACTGTTTTTATCTCTTTTGTGGATCTTCTCCCTTTCTATGTGTCCTGCTAAGTAAGTCAATAAGCTGACACCAGAATAAATCCTCTTACTTTCTGTTGTGTTTCTATGATGGGCCACCCCCGTTGCATGTTCCCCTTCCTGGTCCTTACGCCCTATTTGGCTGCCCTGTATAATACTTTCTCTGCAACCCCCCCCCCCAATAAGCAGAGTAGCACAATGTGTAACTGCTACAACGTACCTGTTCCAGCACCTTTAGATTATTTATACACTTTGATCCCGGTGCTTGTAAAAATCACATTTCAAGCACTGATATCAGATCTCACAAATTACTTTGTGGACGCAGGTAAGTTATGGCATTCCATCATATTTTTTTGTATGACT
>NW_027322151.1:0-1886 GCF_032062135.1 Pyxicephalus adspersus | reverse complement strand
ACAGGTTCACTTTAATACTCGGTGCAAACCTAATAGCTTCATATTGTCTGCCTGGAGAACTTTAAGATTTGACTTAAGCTGCGTACACACGTCAGATTTTTCTCGCCCGATAATCGGCATCGGGCGAGAATCTGGCGTGTGTTCCTAATGCAAGGGAAGGGGGAGAGCGCGCAGCAGGGTGCCGCTCTGTGGCTCTCCCCTCTCCATAGAGCAGAACGGTGCTGTATGTACAGCACCGTTCATGCATCGTGTAGTCCTTTGTCGTTGAAAAGGATTGTGAAAGATCCTTTCCAATGACAAAAATTGCACGTGTGTACGCAGCTTAAGGGAAAGTTAGGTATGTCAAGCTAACCAGCCGTTCAAATATGGAATACATTGGTATGAGTATAAATGGTTGATTGAAGAGCTTTGTTAACAATGTGCATTGGGAATAGAATTACTGGGTATGGTATCAGCCGGCCACACTATAACATGCTGGGGTAACATGTCATCCTAAAACAATGCTTTGTTTTAAAAGGATGAAATGATTTCGGCTTTCTTAGTAATCTGTGTTCATGTTTGCAAGGTGTCAGTGGCATGATTTAGGGTGAGACAATGTTTAATGAAAAAACTAACCTGTAACAGTAACTTCCTTTGGGTGTTGTGTACACAATAGTCATGTAGACACACACCTTGGAACAGTATTCAGTTTATCTTAATTAGTACAGAAAATTCTACATCAGTTGAGTGCTGAGCATTGGGCCTGAGGTCTAAGGTAAAAGGGAAGGTCCAAGGGGCCTCACAGGAGACCAATAAAGAGAGATGATGGGCCATTGGTGAAGACATTGTAAACCTTATCAATTGCCTGGATGTAAATCTGAAGTTTTGGTGGCAATAGATGCAGTCACATACCTGACACAATCGTGCAAATAACACAATTTCTGGGAAATATAAGTAGAAAAACAGAACGCCAACCAGGCTACCTGGATAATATAGTACCAATCACCACTGGTAGCTTCCATCATCTCTATGTATAAGTGGAATTGGGTAGAGGTAACATAGAAATGTGCAATTGTAATTTAAAAAAAGCAAAATAAATAATTCATATGCATTTGCAGCTTAGAAAGAGAATATTTACATGGAGTTTGCAGGCTCACCCTGTGTTTGCGTGGGTTTCCTCCAGGTACTCCAGTTTAATCAAGGTACCCTCAAGTAGTAACTTGACATCAGATGTTTCCTATGTGGTAGAAAGTCTCAGCAACAACATTTAGTAAGCTCTGTAATATTATTATATCTTACAATGCTTGTATATCCCCATTGAATATATTGTTTGATAACACTGTATATTATAACCCCACAGGTCCCCCAAACCCCTGAGAAAGCCCTGTAGGGCAAAACACAACAGGCGTTTTGCCCCGCTGTTACTGCAAACTTAACTTACTGTACTTTAAGATTGCTACTTCATGGTTATTAGATTAGTGCACCTATGTTAGCCTAAGATTAACGCAGGAGACCTCGGTTTAGTTTTTAGTATGTTCTAAATTAATAAAATTCAATGTTTTTAGAAAATAATCTTGCCATTCAAAAGCCTGTCTTTCCTTTTCTTTCTCCCCTGCATACTCCAGTTTCCTCCCACATTCCAATAAAACATACAGTTAGGTTAATTGGCTTCCCCCCAAAATTGACCTTAAACTGTCTGTATTAATGACATATTACTGGGGTAGGGAGATTAGATTGTGAGCTCCTTTGAGGAAAAGCTGGTCACATAACTATGGACTTTGTACAGCACTGCGTAATATGTTAGCACTATATAAATACTGGGTAATAATATTAAAACTGCACGCTCCGTGTTTTTTATTTTCTACTAAACAATAAACAAAGTGGGCATAGGAAATATATTTTATGTG
>NW_027322150.1:0-1887 GCF_032062135.1 Pyxicephalus adspersus | reverse complement strand
TCACTGGTGAAAGTGTATTCTCTCCAGCCTTGGAGAGCTTTAATAAATCAGGGCCATTGTGCTAGTGCTCTAAGCTGGCTCAGATATACATCAGGGACCTTCTGTATACAAATAAACCTAATAGAAACCTAATAGAATCAAGAGGGCATTGGGGGTCTAAAAAACTCCTGGTCCCTCTCTATAAGAGAGAGAATTACAGATGAAGGCTTGTTCGTAAGGGTGCATGGAATGATGGGTGCTAAAAATACACCTTTCCTACTGGGGGCCAATATTTGAGATAAAATGCATCTACTAAACTGGATAAACCAAAAAATAGTAGCTGAGGGAACACTTTAATATATTCAGCGATCATACAACAGTGAAACAATTGGTCAGATACGGCAGGAAGGGCATGCAATAATTTTGAGAATAATGATATTTATTAGTGTATCTTTAAATGGTAAATCTTTACTATTTTATATTAATTTAGGCAGAAAAGCAGTGCAGTTGAAGCAGAAAAAAAGCATTGTGATATGGTTCCAAAAGAGGAATTCAAGTAAAGAACAATCTGAAGCTGTGTCATACTTTTGGCACCTTTCACTACATTCTGCCATAATAAGACACTCCTCAATCCATAGTAATGGACCCAACACCATCCATTCTGAAAAGGGAACACCTTTACTAGTCATCATGAATGTAAACTTACTAGTGGTTTGCAAGTTGACTAGACCCTCAGTCTGCCTTTACATATGGAGTCTCTACAATTTGTATTTTGAACCATATATTGCCATAAAACAGTATCTATATTAATGTTAATGGCAGCATGGCATATTAATCAGCACAAATAAATATGCAAATGATACATACTAGGGTTGAAGGATGAGTTTAGACTGCTCACAGGAACAGAAAAAGGGAGGAAATTTGTGAATGGGTGGGTTATAGAAGCCCCAACTAGAAAGTAAATGTAAGCTGTTAACAGGAAGCAAAAACAGGAAAGATAAAAACATTAAAATTTAGGAGAGCAAATGTTCCATTATTAAGGACAGCTCTCTGAGACTTGGACTGGGAGACAATATCATCTCCAAATAACACAGAACAGAAATGGGAATGTTTCAAGTCTGTTCTACAAATGCACACTGAAAAATATATTCCAATGGGTAATAAGTTTAGGAGGCTAAAATGTGGCTCACAGCTGATGTTAAAAAAGCCATAAGGAACAAGAAAAGGACATTCCAAAAATGTTTAAATTATAAAGAATATAACAAATGATGTAAAAAGAAGAAATAATGTGCAAATTTTCAAAATGAAAGACAGATTGCAAAGGAAAGTAAGGCAAACCCCATTTTTAAAAAAATATAATAATACCAAAAAGATCAAATCTGACCATGTAGGCCCCTTAAAGGATGTCTCTGTGTTGGTACCTGGGGATGAAGAAAGGCAGATTTACTAAACACTTTTTTTTTAGCTCTGTGTACTCAAAGGAAAATGGCAGCGCTCAAGTCCAAATTCATAAAGCAACGTTTCTGCCTTAAATGAGCCACGATGGCTCAAAATTGATTTGACTGAGAAACAGTAGGGAAAAATTAAGGTTGACAAAGCACCAGGACCCGATGGATTACATCCATGTGTCTTCAAAGAGCTGAGCTCAGTTATTTCAAAGCCATTATTTCTTTAGTCACTGGCATGGTAACAATGGATTGGTGTAAGGCCAATGTGATTATGTGATTTTTATGTGATTTGTCTGGCCAAAGATTTGAGGATTTCCCATAAGGACTTTTGCAAGTAGCTTTACAACACTTATTTCAAAAATGGGTAATTCACATAAAAATATTGTTTTGACTCGGCAAGAAAATTGATGGTTTGTTCTTCAAGGCTGTTTAGGTAGCTCTAAATCTTTTTTTCATTCTA
>NW_027322149.1:0-1887 GCF_032062135.1 Pyxicephalus adspersus | reverse complement strand
AGGGTGGATGAGTCTGGCTGCAGCATTCATAATAGATTGTAGAGGAGAGAGTCGGGTTAGTGGAATACCAGAGAGGAGGAGGTTACAGTAGTCCAGACATAGATAATTTTATAGTTTCATAGTTTGACCATAATTCTACTTATCACTTTTGATGACAATGCATCAAAGGCAAATTATAAATGATGGCCATTTCATTCCATAATACTCTTCATTTTTCATTATTCTTTAATAAATGATTATTAAAGCTTCATTAGTTTATAATGTATTTGTACATAAGACATCTTCTTGTACATATAAGAATATATTGCACCCCTGCCATAAATTAACCTGTCCTTTGTGTTAGTACATTCCTCACTGCTATGAGCCTATGGGTGAGTAGTGACCAACATGCTGCTCTGCTGCTAAAGTAAACCATTTATCTAGAGTCTGCTATTGAAAAACTTTTCTTCTGAAAATGCTAATTGCTTGGCAGTCATGCCACTGGCTTTAAAACTTTCAGTCACTGATTCAATGGATTTATAACTTGTTCTGGGACAGCTAGGCAAATAGAAATAAAAGGAAGACACCAACAATGGCCATCAATGGCAGCCTCCATATTTATTACAAATTAGAAGATTTCAGGGTTCTCTCTAACATCATAAAATTTCTAATCTTTAGCTGGAATCATTCTTTCTCTGTTGTGCTGTCATGTTATGGAAAGATATTTTATCTACCTCTCAGTCTAGGGTTTTTGTCCACCCATGCTCCAATGATGGCTCCAAGAAGGAGAACAGAGCCGGCCACCACCAGCCCATAGATAGCAGTCAGAAGCAAACTGTTCCCATACAGCTCTACTAGGAAGAGAGAGACAGCAAAATGCCACATTCGATCCCCCTGTAGAGAAGAAAATAATGGACAAAACATAAATAATTGAATGAAACCTGTAGTTTTAACCTAAAATCTCCATATTCCAACCTCCTGAATTATACAACCTTCATACACTTGTATGGGATGCAACAACCTCACAAATGTTTATTTGACTGAATAGACACAAATTCACACAGATACCCCAAATTCTCGAGATGGTGTCCAAGAGCTACAAAGAGCGTAGGGAGGCTACTACAAACTTAGGCAATTGCAAATTCTACAAAATAGAGGCCATGGTTTTGAAATGTAATGTCCAACATGCTCATGTAGTTGTGACGGTCAGGTGTGTACATTACACATAAACAAGGGACAACTGAGGGAGAAAAAAAAAGGGATCTGGTATCACAAATAGGGCTGTCGCTTTTAGTGAGGAGGCTGAATGCCCAGACTTGGTGACCCTTGTTTTTAAATGTGTTTGGATCAAATTAGCAGAGACATTGGCCCTGATTTAATAAAGCTCTCCAAGGCTGGAGAGGATACACTTCCATCAGTGAAGCTGGGTGATCTAGCAGACCTGGAATGGATCTGGTCCAGGATTCAAAACATTTGCTAACAAATAGCAAATGACTTTGAAGAAATCCATTCCAGGTTTGCTGGTTCACCCAGTTTCACTGATAAAAGTGTCTCCTCTCCAGCCTTGCAGAGCTTTAATACATTAGGCCCATTATCTTACCCAGGTGGACAAGGAGTGGCCAAGATAAATGAGAAACTTTGGAGACATCAGGTAGCTGACACAGGATCCTGAAAAAAAAAAGTTCATTGGATGTGAAAAAATACATTAAAATTCAGAAGCCTCATATATTTATAATGTGCAATTAGCACTACATCAGAGCTCATGGGCTTGGGTAGAAAGCATCATACTAAGCATCTGGACAGATAGCAAAAACACTTTTCATTTGAACAATATTTACACATACCGTGTTTCCCCGATGATAAGGCAGGGCCATCAAATAAGACAGCCCCCCCTTTTCATGTTAAAAT
>NW_027322148.1:0-1887 GCF_032062135.1 Pyxicephalus adspersus | reverse complement strand
TCATGGAGCAGAGGTGAAAGGGTTAACACGGTGCCCTCTCCTGCTGGGATTGTGTGTGAGACACCCGCCCTCTGCAGGACAGAATGAGGTACTGCATGGCCGGCCCATGACTGCTGCAGACCTCTGGAAGTGCAGAAAGCATTGGACTACCATACATTGCTACTTATATCTATACTTATAACTATGAGCGGAGTGGTTATTAGTTTGTGGAGACTAACATTTGGTACCCCTTGCCTGCAGTTCTGGACAATTTCGCACAAACACATATTATTTGCAACAGTTTTAAATTGAAAACACATTCACCTATTGATTGTACAGCGCTGCCTATAATGTTGGCGCTATATAAATCCTGTTATTTATTATTATTAATAATAATAATAATATTAATAATAATAATAATGTAACATTGCCTAAGTGAAGCCCCCACCTGGCCATCACTGACAACACCTCCCATTGGCTACACCTGATCAGTCCAGGCTTCATTGCAACCAACCAGAATCCCTGGGCCATATCTTGCCCCGCCTCCTCTCATTCACTGCATCAAACCATTGGCCCATTATTATGATGGACAGCCGTACTGGCCAATGATGTAACAGAACTGGGGAGGGGCAGCCAAGAAGCTCACTCAGTGTTTGCATACCAGAGGGCCATCAAAGTACATTAGAAGCTAAAATACTAGAATGGGGAAGGCAGGGGGCCCCTGTTGGGTTTTTATTGTTGGCTGTAGCTCTGGTGTGAAGATTCGGACTGAATCTGATGCAAAAGTTGACCATGCACTACATACAGTTTTCTGCATAATTTTGCTGCCCCCCCCCCCCCCTATTATTACCATTATAATTATTAATATTGTTATCATTATTATTATTATTATTATTATTATCATTATTATTATTATTATTACCATTATAATTATTATTATTATCATTATTATTATTATTATTAATATGAATAAAGCCCATTTCCCTGCCTGATTGCTACATTTGCAGCTTGGTGAATAATGTCGGGGTGTGCCGGGTATCTCAGCATTCCCGGGGGTGCAGGGACTGAAAGCCAATCAATGGCCAAAGAAAAAGGAGAAAGAGACAGGTGAGTGCAATACCATATCAGGCAGGTAAGGATCATTTTATTGCAGAGGGGACATCACCTGTTACATTCTGCAATATTCTGCCTTGTGGCAATTATATTTTATTAATTTTTAGAGTTTGTTTCCAGTTAATTCCTGACATTTCCCGGTCTCAGCATAGAACTGGGGTGCTGATTTATCCATCGCCGATGGTTGTTCCATGAAGCTGCTTTGTGCCGCACTGCGCCGGTTTTGTATAAAGCCTTTCCAAGACCCAAAACTCGTTCTTTGCACTTCTCATAGGTAATAAAACAGATATAAACTCAATGACTAAAATCTTGGATGAGCCTAAACATGTCAATTCAATATTTAAAATCTGCAGCTTTCAAAAAAAAATGCCTGGTGATCCTGTCATGAATGTGCTTGTTCAGGCATTTCCTGTTATGAGATGACAACTCTTTTCCTGTTCCTGTGTTGTCACCCATTCACATTGTGCAAGGCCTTTGGGTGACACTCCTGGGTGTGTCAGTCCTTTTTGTCAGTTCAGAGGGTGCAAAGTCTTTTGGGTGATAGTCTACGGGGTGCCAGTTCTTTGAGTGACCGTCCTGGGGTTCCAGTCCTTTCAGTGACAGTCTACGGGGTGCAAGTTCTTTGGGTGACAGTTTAGGGGGTGCCAGTCCTTTGGGTGACAGTCTAGGGGGTGCAAAGTCCTTTGGGTGACAGTCTAGGGGGTGCCAGTCCTTTGGGTGACAGTCTAGAGGGTGCTAGTTCTTTGGGTGACAGTCTAGAGGGTGCCAGTCCTTTGAGTGACAGTCTAGGGGGTG
>NW_027322147.1:0-1888 GCF_032062135.1 Pyxicephalus adspersus | reverse complement strand
AAAACTGATTAGTTGAAAAAGATCCCAGCCAGTACATTCTTTTCCCTAGCAGGCTTGGCCCGAGGCTATCTGAGGACATCAGACATGAATGTAAATGGTTGGATTGGACATATATTCTCCTATGCCTCAAGGTACCTTATGGCTAATAAAGTGTGACAAAACATACTAAATACTTTTTGTTTTTTATGTATTACATGTTCCCAACTTGTCATGATGTTACTAGTCTGTGTGTCTAAAATATTCCTGTTACTTGATTGGTAAAATTACCAACAATGATCTGCTGATCTAACATAGTATAGTGGTGAAATGTCACTGTGACATTACATGGTAATAGAAATTTCACAGTAACAAATATGACTCACGCGGTCTGATCGTCATGACAAAATTTTCCATAATCCGAGCTACAAATTTGATGGAAATTACGAGCAACAGTGGAGAATACTTCACTTTTATATTTTAGTTATTCTTTCAATTTTAACACCTTCTAAAGAACTTAAATTAGACTATTTTTTCTTTCTATTGTCCTGTGGATATAATTAAGTTCAATGTTATTATCATACCAAAGTAGCATAGAAAATGACTTAGAGCTGGGAATGCAAACTGTGTAGAACATTTTGAAGTATGATATCAGAAAAACGAAAGGTCTTTCAAATGCAAATTTATATATTGTGTTTTGTATATGTAATTAAAAAGTAAATATGAAAAGATGAAAATATTCTTGTTTCACTTTTTCGTCTAAAAGATTTGAGTTTCGCCCAGGATACTGGCTGCATGCATGGAGTTTAAATGTGTCCTATGTGTTTGTTTGGGCTTCCTCTGAAATTTGATTTCTAAAAGAGGAAAAAGCTTGATTAGAATACTTTGGTTGAGTATTTATATATATATATATATTGTGGGAATTAGCTGGCCAAATGGTAGGCAACTAGCAGGACTGGATGCCAAATCAGGGTTTTATTGCAAAAACAACAACAAAAGTTGTCCCAACAGGGTGGCTTAACTTCAGCCGGTTAAAGATCAAAGACATACACACTTATCTCCAGCGGTCCTGTGTACGAAAACAGTCCACTTCCAACAAAAAGTCAGAAAAATCAACTAGGTCACCTTGTTTGTAGAGTCTTGTCTCTCTCTCTCTTTCTTTCTCTTTCTTTCTCAGGAACATTTTCTCAGGAGTATTGAGATCAGCAACCTGCATGGCACATATCTGCCCTCTCGTACCTTTCCTGCTGGTTGCATACAATATATATATATATATATGTGTGTGTTATACATTTTTTTTTTTTGTAACTAATGTAAGCACTAGGTTATGACCAGTGTAGCACTCACAACCAATAGGGAGGCCAACATTTACCAGGGTTCCTCTATGTAGTGTGGCATAAGAAACTCTCAAAGACTTTGTGCATCTTAGTTTTATATTTTAACTCAACAAAACCAGCCACATAACAAAGCCAGCAACATGAATTCTAGTTGCCTGTGGCCCATCTTGGCTGTAGATGTAGAAATTTGGCTTAATGCAAAACACAATATTACCAGACCAAGTACAACACAATAGGTTGAGATATGAGAAATTCCTTCATAGTACAGATGCAATCACAAAAGAAGAGAGAGCGTATGAGGCAGAATCTTGTGCAGACTCAGTGATAAACATGAAAACTGACAGAGCAGAAATGCTGCAATGTAAGGTGTGCTGGAGGCAGGAAAACATCATACTAGTAGCAGAGATTCCACAACAAGCTGTCCACCTGCACCCAATGCTCCACATTTCACAGGTCACAAATTTCAGCTGCCTATTTTAGACTTTACCGGAATACATTTCCTTCCTGTCACTCACTCATGAACAATGTCTACTTAGACTGTGAGCAGGGATTATAGCTGCAGTGGGGATTGGAGG
>NW_027322146.1:0-1888 GCF_032062135.1 Pyxicephalus adspersus | reverse complement strand
AATGTATAAGGAATTATCAGTAAATGATGTAATAGGCACAATAAAAGTACAATATTAGTAATCTAAAGAACAATTTGTTTTGTGACAATATCCTGTAAGTATTTATAATGTATCAATTTGTTACCCTTTAGAACTGAAAACCTAAATATACCCTCAGGTCTTTAGTTTAACTAAACACAAATACAGTGTTGATAAGTAGCATACAACTACATTGTAGGAGGTCATGCTAACACTGATAAGTGAACAATATCGTCAATGGGCCTGATTTATTAAAGCTCTTTATGGCTGGAGAAGATACACTTTCTTTAGTGAAGCTGAAATGAAACCTAAAATTGATATGGTCCAGGATTGAAAAAAAATGCTAACAAATAGCAAATTACTTGGACCTGGAGAGCTTTAATAAATAAGGCCTAATGCGTTTGAATTGAATCTGCATTTGTGTTCTCCTGCCATGGGTTACTTAAAGGTCAAGATATCTTCAGATGAACTTATGGGAAACAGATAAATACATGTCAAATGACAAATAAAGTTTAGCTGTTAAGCCCACACATAAAGTGCTACCTCTAAAAAGCACTGTTCCTATTCCTGGCTCTATGCATAAAGTATTACACTCTTAAGTAATACAATGGTGTCAAGCTATTTGAACTAAAACATAAACCCTGCAAAACACAAGAATATTATTCATTGTGGGAGGGAGCCAAGATGTGTCTAGATACATGGAAAAGCACACGGGGACATGGTAAAAGAGTTTAAAAATATTCAAGTGGTCCTAGAGGTTAACATGGAGAGGGTACACAGTAAGATGGAGATAATAGGAACAACCTCGAGTGTAACCATCAGGAATACCTAGGGCACATTCTGGGCTCAGATCATTGTTTTATTGTGAATTGTAGTCTAGACCACTACAACAACATATATTAATAAGAATATAAACAGGCAGGATGTTTGCCTAATGCATATTGCAGATTAATCTCCAAGATATTTATCTTTAAGAAGCACATACCATATAATTGCCATAGTCTTGTAAGCATTTTAAAATAAACTGTTAAAGTGGATCTAATTTTAAAAAGTGAAGATCTGGTATGTTATATGAAATGTCTAAACAGTATCCTAAAAGCAGTAACTTTTGCCTTAATTTGGCTTTCCTTTTCTACGAGAAGACCTCAACTGACCAGGCAACCTGCGATGCTGTCCATGAGCTGATTATTGAGGACCGGCAAATATCTACAAAAAGCCCAGATACTTGACATCTCACAGGAGCGTGTTGGGTTTGTTATCACAACTATCCTAGACATGCGCAAGCTTTCAGCGAAGTGGGTGCTGAAATGTTTGAACAGTGATCAGAACAAGGAACGTGTTGAAGCATCCAAAGCCGTTTTGGCCCATTTTTGAAGCTTTTTGGGTAGGTTAGTGACTGTGGATGAACAGATGATCATGACTCCTGAGGCAGTGCTGGTCAGCTTGGGGCCAAGGTGGAGATGTTAGAAGAGTTAAATTCCTGTTGGGTGCAGATTTTGCATTCTGAGACTTGCAGCCTGGTTGTTTGAGTGTATAACCGGGAGTTTGATAACATTATGGATATTGTGGTTATGGTTATGTATTAGGTTGTTGGTTAATTAGGGTATATTCAATGTAATATGTTGGTGCTATAAAATCCTGGTTTAATATTAATAATAATAATAATAATGGAGTGTTATGTTATGGTAATGTATGCTTGCATAACAAAAGTGTAAAATGTATTTATTTATTTGTCATTTATTTACTATTATATATTTGTTGGTAATTACTTGAATGGTTAGTTTATGTAATGGTGGTTAAATAAAGGGCTGCTTACCAGCCAATTTAAATCCAAGATTGGTGTCTGGGTATTTATTGGTGGGGGTGTGGG
>NW_027322145.1:0-1888 GCF_032062135.1 Pyxicephalus adspersus | reverse complement strand
TATTCTGGTTTTTGTGTTTTTTGGTATTTTGTCCTTAACAGGTTTCACTTGTACTTTTGTTGGTACCAACCACCGTTTTGTATAAGAATATGGACCCTAGGTCCAATTAATGCAGAGTATGATACAACCCTGGATTGCTGAATGTTTACTTGATCAGTTTGTGTAAGATACTTTCTACCATAAGAGTATTTTTAAAAAGATTTTAGATCCATAATGTCTTGATTTGAATTTAGATATATTTTATGTTCATAGACCGACGGTTGTTTATATTGTTTGAACATGCTTGTATTGTATGTGTTTTGTTTTTTTTTTTGTAAGTTGTTATTTATCTTGAAAACTCATTAAAAACTCATTAAAAATGATTGAAAAGAAAAATATCTGGCACTTTAGCTGCGGTAGGACTCGTCATCCAGAGCCGCGGACCATGTCCCCTGCACAGATCGCAGGCTCAGGTAAGTGGACGGGTTGTGTTTCTGGACACAACCCACCCACTTCCCCATTGCAGGCTCAGACCGGGCTGGTTCTGGCATCATGATGTCACTATGGGAGAAATTTCTTCCCCTTTGAGTGACACCCGGCTCCCCCCACGCACCGTCTGGAGAAGATAAATTTAGTGGTCCATGGGTCCAAAAAGGTTGGTGACCACTGCACTATAGTAACATGCAAATAGTAACTATAGTAACAGGCTTTTTTGGCCAAAAAAATAAAAACTTTTTCCCAGCTCCTGGTGGCTGTTTTTTTTTTTGCCTACACAGTATGGTGCATGTATCATGCAATTTACGGCTTGGTTTTATATGCAGCGCTGCACACATGGCATCATCAGTGCCCGTAAAACTTTATTGTACTCATACTATTATATTATACTGTAAAATAAATTTTCATGAAAGACAATATGCTGCTTTTACACAAATAAATCCAGACGGAAATAAACCACCCAGGAAGTTAAAAAATCTGTAACACTTGTTTGTAAATTTTGTATTCTTGGTAATTTTGGATACTTTTACCAATTTCATTTGCTAATCTATACAATCAAGAAACATCTCAAATAATTTAATCCAAACCTATGTTGTCAACCTGGATCACAGATTCTTCTCTCGCATTAAGCTCCATCACTGAATACCCACTGCTAACACATTCAATACCCCAAGGCAGTGTTTCCCAACCAGGGTTCCTTCAGGGGTTGCTAGGGGTATCTGCCTTTCAGGACAGTTTAGGTGACCCCAGTTATCTTTTTGGCTATCTGTAAGGGTGACATTCCTACAACTGGTCAGCAGTGTAGAAGGCATTCATTCTATTGACCATAATGGTAATATAATGTGAGCTGTAGATATAGTAAATATAAAAGAAAAAGTTGTCCCAGAGCAATCACAGATAGAATACTTATGTTGCCACTGTTTAGGCTTTGGGTGTCCTACATAATAGATTTAAAATTAAAGTGAAGCTCTGCTATCTTATAGGGGGAATCTAGAAATCTTAACTGGGACTAAAAAAAATCTCCTTTTTGTCTTAAATATCTCCTAAGAAAAGTAGTGACCTTCTGAAATGTGAGACTGTTGGTATCATCAGATCTTATAATGTCACTTCTGTGCTGCTCATTGTTAGACGCGTAGCTGTATTTGGGGGCCTGCAAACTCCCTGCTTCTAGTACATTCATCATGTGAATCTATGTTTTGTAAAATTCTTCTTCAATATTAAAATAATTCCTTAATTATCCATCAAATCAACAGTCATCAAGGGGGCAAATCTGGCATAAGGAGCAAAAGAGCCAATCCATCCTCCACCACTGGGATGACCATATCCACATGGAGACATAGTACAGGACAAGACATAGTAGGGGCTTGTACACAAGACAAATTTTACTTATGATTCAAAGCCCCTGATTCATCAT
>NW_027322144.1:0-1888 GCF_032062135.1 Pyxicephalus adspersus | reverse complement strand
TTGCAAATGACAGACTAATACAGACAGTGATACAGGAGGAGAGGACCCTGCCCCGAAGAGCTTACAATCTAGTAGGTGGGGGAATTTCACACATTGTCATCAATTTGATCAGTAAATTATTATTATTATTATTAATAATATTATTATTAAACAGTAATTTTTTAGTGCCAACATGTTACGCAGTGCTGTACATTAAATAGGGAGTAGCAAATGACAGATAGATACAGACAGTGAGTGACAGATGCGGAGGAGATGACCCTGCCCAGGAGAGCTTACAATCTAAATGATTTTGTAATGAATGACTACACTATTCTGTAAAGGAAACCTGTGTTCCTTTCTGTAATAATCTTTCACATAGGAAGCCTTACTATACAAAAACCAAGCTTCTCAGAGAGCAGACCATAGGCATGTTTCCAGGGCTTAGTAGAGTCTGCTGTTGCATACAAAGTTAAAGGGACTCATGGGGTGCTCACTGCACATTCCTAAAGGTATTCCTTGGATATTGCAGTACATTCAGTTTTGTCCTGATTGGTTTTTCTTTATTTTCGGTACAGGTTTACTTTAACTTATGGAAGGAAATCCAGCCTTTAATGTTCTCTGTCACAATCTGCTTTTTAATATTGTGTAAGCATTACATGAAGAGTTTGTAGTAAGTGTTTCAGGATTGCTTTACTGACTTATAGAACAATTTCCTTTTCCTTGCCTAATTTATATACAAAATACAGTGCAGTGGTTTGTCACATGTAAGCAGTCTGGAAATGAACACTCCATCCTGGTAATAACCATGAAAAGTTAATTCTCTATTCTAGTGAATAGCCAATCTTCATATGTTCCCACTCCTATGGCAGGGCCCAATGACTGTAATACATGTGGAAACATTTTTCTAGATTGTCTTACCGTCAGGCTTTGTGGTCATATGTCAACAATATGTGGCAACCCCCAGACCACAGAATGCCTAACAACTACTAAACTCCTAAAATGGGTACATGAATGAAACACCGGGGACCAACACATTAAATATGTGACACTTTATATTGAATATTAGCCTGTCTAACCCTGTCCCAATAAACATGGTCCTACCATAAACATGTTATTGTGATCATAGGTAACCTGTACGGAGATAAATATGATGGTTGTCACTGCTGACCTCCCATAAAAGAGCATGTTGCTTTAATATCATGCTAATTCTCTGACCTCTGGGCCTTTTATTTGGTGAATCAGAACAAGCATGTAGCCAGTGTTATTCGGACTAATACTAGCATATATATAAGCAGAGATATGCATGACATTTAGGTATGTCACAGAATAGCAGCCTCCAATACTAAGTTGGTGTAAATATGTTCCTTTTTGTCTTGTTTATGTAGAAATGCAAGTTTTTTTATTGGTTTGAGTAAATGTTTTATAAGTAGCTGTTGATCCTGCCAATTTTGTCTCTCTGTGAGTCCTTTTTTAACAGTGTGACCACAAGCTTCCAATACTGCTGGACAGTCACCCCACTGTGTAAACTATAGGCAGATGTGCTAACATACAATCCACTACAGTCAGCAGGGTCAGACAAATGGAGGTGAAAACTGTGCAGTTGCATGAGGGCCCCGGACAACAGCCAGCAGGGGCCCAAATCATCTCTGCATAGTGGCCCACTGTTGGCTATGCCAGCCACTGACAGTCAGTACCCTCTTCTGGCTGATAGACATCTGCTGTTACCATGTAGTAGTTGAGACTGGGAATCCCTGTGATGGCCAACTTTGCTGGCCAGGTTAGTGTATTACAGGAGGTGGAAAAATAGCCAATCCACTGGCAGGATCACTAAGTAATACAACTAAATACTTGTTACATAAATACATTAAATATATATATATATATATATATATATATATATATATATATA
>NW_027322143.1:0-1889 GCF_032062135.1 Pyxicephalus adspersus | reverse complement strand
GTTACTTTTTTACGAACGATTTTTTGCCCAATCGATCGTTCGTCGTTCGATTGGAACGATAAAAATTGGAAGTGTGTACGCACCTTAAGATAGGCCTTTCCATTATATAGATAAACAAAATCATCTTCATTGGTTATTTATTATTATTATACATAATTTATATAGCGCCAAAATAATATGCAGTGGTGTACATTAAATAAGGATTGTAAATGACAGACAGATACAAACAATGACACAGGAGGAGGAGAGGACCCTGCCCCGAAGAGCTTACAATCCAAGAGGTGGGGGAAGTAGCACACTATACGAGGGGGGATATGGAATGGTCGGTAAGTTGTGGTACTGTTACCCCCGATTTATCAATGGTTTCTGTGGTTTTACAAGCTAACTTGCTAACAACCCAACCCCCCCCCCCCCCCCCCCCCCCCCCGCTCGGTGATTTCACTTTGTACTCATCACTTCGTCCTGCCCCTCCCTTGCACCCAAATGAGCTCTTATTCATTTAATTAAAATTGATCTGATTGTAATGATGTCACAGCGAGCTGCTGCACCCTCCAATAAGAGATCCCGCCTGGCTTTTCCGTTTGTCAGGAGGGGAATTACCTCATCCAAGGCGATGAGTAATGAATCTGATGCAGTCATTCTGCTAAGTGGCTGCTCCCCGCTCAACTTTCATGGAAAAAAAAAGACATTCCTGTTAAACATTGCTGATACGTTTAGTTTATAGTTGTGGATGCCAGGACCGCGGCAAAAATAATGGATAGAAAGGTGAACTTTTCTAAAGAGGTACTATAATCATATTATGGATCAGAACTCCTATTAGTAGAGCTGCTGAAAGCAAACAAGCAGTCCAAGCAGTCAGAAAAGACAAATAAATGTGGCTCTGTATTCAAATTACATCAAACAGAACGATGTGGTGTGTGTATAAAGTTTCCTGTGTGTACAATCATTTCTAGCAACAAAAGAGTGACAGATGAACAAATGAGCACAGTACACACAGCTCCGTTCTGTTCTATGGAGAGAGGGAAGAACGAGTGAGCGACACGGTGCTGCGCTTTTCTCTTTTGACACTACACCTGTTAGGTTCTCGCCCCTAACAATATTGGGCAAGAATCATCTCACGTGTGTACATAGTCTTGGGCTTTGTACACATGACACATGATTCTATGTCCAATTCTCGCCTCAGAGCTAGTATCGGATGAGAATCTGACGTGTACAGTGTCCATCCAACGTCGTTCATGGACCAGTCCTAGCGGATCCACGAATGACTTATGTTTGCAAAAAAAGTGTAGGGGAGAGAGAGCAATGGAGTGCCGCTTGTTCGTTCCCCTCCTCCCCTCTCCATAGAGCAGAATGGCGCCTTGGGGAGAGAGATCATCAGTTCGCTGCTTCTCCTTTCCAAATCACATGATGGGGTGCTTATTCATTCCCCTGCCACTGGAAACACTGACAAAGCCAGCAACAGAAATCTGACATCTGTACCAAGCTTTAGGCTGCGTACACATGCTCACTTATTGTTGTTTTTTAATGATCATTTTCAGTGACAAAACATTAACAAACGAGCACTGTACATACGCCATTCTGTTCTATGGAAGGGAGGGGAGAGAACGAGTGAGCGGCTCCCTGCTGCGCTCTTCTCCCTTTACTTCTATTGGGGTCGTTCATCGCCTGACATTCATGGATTGGTCAGGACAGATCCATGAACGACGTTGGATGACCACTGTACACAGGCAGGTTAGATTCTCGCCAGAGATGAGTCTTACAGCTCGTTTCAGGTGAGAGTTATCTGACATATGTGCAAAGCCTTAAGGTGCGTACACACTTCCAATTTTTATCGTTCCAATCGAACGACGAACGATCGATTGGGCAAAAAATCGTTCGTAAAAAAGTAA
>NW_027322142.1:0-1890 GCF_032062135.1 Pyxicephalus adspersus | reverse complement strand
ACACCTCTGCCAATCCCTATACCCTACATGCTTTACGGACACCTCTGCCAATCCCTATACCCTACATGCTTTACAAACACCTCTGCCAATCCCTATACCCTACATGCTTTACAAACACCTCTGCCAATCCCTATACTGTGCATATTATACAGCAACCTGTGCCGATCCCCTTATTCTGTACAAGTTACACTGGCACCTGTGGCAAGCCCACCTCTGCCAATCCCTATACTGTGCATATTATACAGCAACCTGTGCCGATCCCCTTATTCTGTACAAGTTACACTGGCACCTGTGGCAAGCCCATTTTTGTTGTAAAATGTCTTAGGTTGGGTTGGGAATTGTATCCTAAACTTATTTTAGACTGTATGTTCTGCTAGCTCATAGCCCCCGACTGCTGCTCAGTCCTAAAATTTAAATGATCTAGTAATGTTCATTTCTCATATTCTGTAACGTATATGTCATACATTTTGTGTAGTGTTTATCTTTACTATTTTTGCTGATTTTTATCAATCTGCTGCCTCAAACTAACACATTTCCCAGTGTTTATTTTTTCAATACTCTGCTATAAATGTGTCTGGGTTGTTCTTTCACCACTTTCTGTAGTTCTGTAATGAACTTATTTCGGGGCGCCCTCCCAGTTTATTATGTATGTTTGAGTATGTTGTGTATATTTACACTTTCTGCAGTATTGTTTGTTGTATTCAGGTCTATCTCTCATACAGGCGTCTGCATTGGATAAACTTATGTAAGCTCATCCTTTATTTGGTTAGGGATCCCTGTTGTTTAGGGATCTTTGCATTGTTCTTCCCAGCCCCATTTAGCCGGTCGCACCGCCCGGCACTTCTTAGTAACCACCCGGCTGTTATTGTGTGGCCACTGTTTTTTTTTCCTTCTTTTCTTGCTTGATGTGTTTTTTTGGCCATCTTTATTGGCCCTGCCAGGATAAAGTAGTTCATTTATTCCCAGCATGCTCAAGAGTAGTCGGGTTTGCCATATGCGCAGCTCTGCAAAGTTTGGCAGCTGGTGGGTGATGAGGCAGGTAAGAGCAGTTCTTGTGGTATGGTCATCGCCTGTCCCTATCTGCAACAACCACCTCCCTAGATATTATTATAATTAAACAGAAAATATATAGCGCCAACATATTATGCAGCGCTGTACAATAAATAGGGGTTGCAAATGACAGACAGATAC
Organism: Pyxicephalus adspersus; assembly: GCF_032062135.1. Classification (NCBI taxonomy): domain Eukaryota; kingdom Metazoa; phylum Chordata; class Amphibia; order Anura; family Pyxicephalidae; genus Pyxicephalus; species Pyxicephalus adspersus. The sequence continues at coordinate 699 of NW_027322142.1, read as the reverse complement.
ACACATGGCGCAAGAGGGGAGGACCCTGCCCCGAAGAGCTTACAATCTAGGAGGCGGGGAAGCAGCAAAAGTTAAGTATTTTTCAAAGTTTTGATAAATACGGGCTATTTTACCTGCCAAGGAATTTTGTAGTTTCTTTTTCAGGTACTCTTTTGATTAACACACCTCTGCACACATTGCACTTCCAGAAAGATCATTTTGCTACTTCCTAGGTCTCCACCTTACTAATTGGACAGAGTATCATAATGCTAATTTATGGTCCATTGAGAAGGCAGAGGGAGAACACGCAAAGCTGCATTGCTGAACTGGCTCTGTGGATTTGTTAGATGTCTGTAAATGAATAGATTGGTTTTAAAAGATTTACAAATACATTGGCAGGTATGACACAAATTTTTATATATTAAACTTTATGTATAAAGGGCTGTACATTAAATAGCAATTGTGATTGACAGACAGATACAAACAATGACACAGGAGGAGGAGAGGACTCTTCCCAAAAGAACTTGCAGTCTAATAGAAGAATTTCATTGGTGACCCATGCATGTGATATAAACACCCGAAAAGCATTCAAATTTAGTTTTTTGCCTTTTTGTTCCAAATTGTTATCTCAGAGTATAGAGGAGCAGGAGACAGGCAGCAAACATTTTCATCTTAAAGGTCTCTATATCTTTCAGGGCAGATTTTCAATAAAATCTGTTG
>NW_027322141.1:0-1890 GCF_032062135.1 Pyxicephalus adspersus | reverse complement strand
AAGCCTGGTTCCATGGTGACAGATTTAAATGTGCATCTGGCCCTTTACATTTCATAATCTTATATTGTTTTCTTAAGCATGCTCCAAATTTCAGCTTCATTTCCATCAAATTGGCTGCTCACCAGGCCTGCAATAATTTTTTCATTAGATCAAAATGGTGCCAAGGCTTGTCATTGACAGTATAAATTCACATCAGTGATCTTTTATTTTCATGCATGGTTTAAGTATGCCAAGCCATTGCAAACAATAAAACGAGAATGACAATTTGAGTGTCTACCTATTGATACAAAGAGGTCTAAAATATATTGAATAATTTGCTGCTCCTCAGAGAACAGAAAGACTAGCCATCTATATGGCAGATGTCTCACAAAAGGATACATCCAATGATACCTTATATACCCTTGAATAACACCATGGCAGCTGGAGAACATTAACTACCAAATTTGTCTGATGGATACATTTGACATGCGCATAGCATGGTTGTTTTACAACAAAATCTGATGTGGAGCCTATGCTAAGATGTAAATGGACTATTTTACATTACTTGCACATATCAGTTGAATAGAGGATAAAGACGAAATTCTGGCACTCTGATAATGTGCATGTGGGCAGGATTTGTGCGACCATTCTCAGTCTATGAGTTTTTTAAGGTACAGAAACTTATCAATATACTGTACTTAGAAGACTATATGTGTTACAAACATGTTTGTTTGTAATTTGTAACTTTACCTAAAGAATGTGCAGATTACAGAGCACTAATCAAATTCCCGCCTTCTGGGCGGAAGATAAACTTGGATTAGGTGCTTTAAGCTACGTACACACGGCAGATTTTTATCGCCCGATAATCGGCATCGGCCAATTATCGGGCGAAAATCTTCCGTGTGTACAGTAAAAAAAGGATTATCCTTCCTTTTATATAAAGTAAAAAAAACACATTTTTACCTAAAAAAAGGATTATCCTTCCTTTTATATAAAGTAAAAAAAACACATTTTTACCTAAAAAAAGGATTATCCTTCCTTTTATATAAAGTAAAAATGTGGTTAAATATCCACTTTAAGTCCACAAAGGCCTTCCGCTGAAAAAACTGTATGCATATTTCCTCTGCCCTTCCTCAGATATACTGTATAACAAAAAAAAATCTCTTATTGACAAAAATAAAATTGTTACTGTTCCTTTGTCTGATTAGCTAATCAGTTTCTTTGTTAATACCAGGATTAGAATGACAACAAGGTAGGAGGATGTTAACTAGCTTTAACAATTATAGTTATGTGGTTTTGTTATAAAATAATAAAATATAATTATATAAAGATATACATGTAACTACAAACAATAAACTAATAAATGATGACAGATACGTATGTAATCTATTTTTATATGTATTTGTCATCAGAAACCTTAGGTGCACAGGCTTCATTAACAGGAACCAGACCACACTTCCCATTCACCTCAGGAATCTGGAAATATTATTATGATTTATTGTATTTAAAATAGTGCAGGGAGGTTTTAAATTAATAGTATGCAGAAGGTATACAAAGCCTACATATCAAGCACTAGCAGCTGCTCCAAAGCATTCAGAGATTAATGAGGGCCTAAGAAAAAAAAGGCTAAGCAGTATGAGCTTGATGAGAAAGCTGCCACATGCAAATTAGACTGAGAATTAATGGAATATTAATATGTTCTTTTTAATTCTCCTACCACTATCTCCTATGCTGGAAATGCTGGCAGATAAGAAACACATCTGGTTGGAGTGAGGCCTATTTTTGGCCTGTAGTTATATGACACTTCCAGACAATGCAGTAAAATGATAGATAGATAGATAGATAGATAGATAGATAGATAGATAGATAGATAGATAGATAGATAGATAGATAGATAGATAGATAGATAGA
>NW_027322140.1:0-1890 GCF_032062135.1 Pyxicephalus adspersus | reverse complement strand
ACAGCTGCCTCACCTCACAACCATAGCCTGATTAAGCCTGGTTCTCATAGGAAAACTACTTTCTTTATTAAAGTGGAACCAAAGTCACACTTTTATCATGTAGGATTCAGGCAGATGTCCTTTCTGCAATACCTGCTCCTACAGGCCTGTTTGCATGTGTAGCTCAGCATTGATTGCCAGTGAAGTCCAGCACTCGTGGCTTCCCTTGTGTATGTCACGAATGAATGAACTCAATGGCCAGTCATGCGTGGTATAGCCAATCAAGATGGCCATTGTTTGGAAATGAAGATGATGGAAGAAAATGGCAGATCCCTGTGATGGAACAGAGATAGGTGAGCAGTTGTGGGTTTTTCATATATTAAAACAGGTAATCCCAAGTTAGGGACATCTGACATATGGATGACTCCTAGATACAAACAGCGCTTCCCTGCTCGTTTGTGTGCAGGACAGAGGCTTGATGGGGGGAGGGGGCAGTTTGCATGACTTGCAGATGAAGTCTTTTGCTGTTCGGCAACCTTTTGTAACTTTTTAATGACCAAGAAAACCCCTGCAGTTGTTTCTTTTTGCATATCAAAGCTCAGCTTGCTCCAGAAGTTAATCGATGGCTAGGCACCATAAAGTTTTTATTGTTTTGCTTTGCTTTTTTGCTTTATTTGTGATAAACTCACAGTGAGGATTTTATACAGTAACTGACACCACGCTGCCTAATATTATGTTGAGACAAACATCTGTCCTAATTGCATTTATTAAAATAATGTTCCAACTTACATACAAATTCAACTTAAGAACAAACCTACAGTCCCTATCTTGTATGTAACCACCAAGGGACTACTTGTACATAATTATTTGGAATAGTATAAATATTTCAAATACTATATATATATATATATATTTATATATATATATATGTATATATATATATATATACAAAACGTATGTATATATATATATATACAAAACTATTAATTAATGACAATGACATACACTGCACTAATGTTGAAATGACTCTTGAAAGTCTCTGAACATGGTCATGTCTAAAAAAATTCTATTACAACTTTAACTGGAGAAATCATCAGGAATAACCTAAAAAAGGCCAGTTACAACGTAATGCAGTATAATATCTTCACTTCCTGTGGCCCTTGAGAAGACCAGACATGACTAAAGCCTGCATCTCTTTGAAAGCCCACCAAAAGGTCCACCTCTACCTCTGACACAAATATACTCAACAAAACAGTATAAAGATCACAGTGCTATGTGCAAAATACAGTAATTTTTAGCAACTAGTAGAGTATTACCGTTTAACGTCTATAGTTACAGAAACCTAAACTGTTATTTGTTGTTAGTAGAGGTGTAAAGTGGAACAGGGAACATCACATGGTATTAAGCAACGTGTTTTTGGCAAAAGTGTCTCTGGGAAAGTTCTAAAACAGTGTGAATGTTAATCAAGTGAAATCACGGCAATTTTTTTATAGTTATACGCAAGCATTTTCCCATTGTTGCTAATAAAACACCCTTTTTTCTCATAGTTTGAATTTTCACCATGTAAAATGTGAGCAATTATTCCCAGTTATACACAGGCATGTGTTTTTCCCATCGTTGCTAATATAATATGCCAGTTTTTATCATACTGTTAACCAAATGAAATCATAGCAGTTTTTCCAGTTTTAAACAGACATTTTTTTCCTATTGTCACTAAATAAATTCTTCTCTTTAAATTTGTTTCTGGATTCTGAATTCACCCAAATATAGGTAGCAGGAGAAAAAGAAGCACCATTTCTAAGCAGACAGAAGGAGGTTTCAATATGCTTGTTTTCACAAGGTAGGAAGAGGCAGTTTTCTTCCAGCCAAGTTTCACCCCTTGTGAACAGGCTGGCTAATTTATCATTTCAG
>NW_027322139.1:0-1891 GCF_032062135.1 Pyxicephalus adspersus | reverse complement strand
ACTTCAGCTAATAGAACCTAATAGAACAGGTAGCAATAATTTTATCCGTTTGCAGAATAAAGATCATCCCACATTTTTTACAGAACAACTCTCGGTTGTCACTTTTACAGCTGGAAATTGACAGCAAAGGGGAACATGATAATTATGCAGAAAGACAAAGCATACTACACATATTGGGCCTTATTTATAAAACAAGGAATGTGACATTCCATTAACTATTCTGTGTTGGAAAATAAATTACTATTATTGAAATACATAGACCTGGAAGAAGAGAAAAGGATGGTATGTTGTCTGATATATTAGAAAAATATCTGAGAAAGCAAAAAAAAATTCCTGATGATATAAGAATTTATATGAAGAACAACGTTTGTCTCACTGATCCTATAAAGTCTTTTTTGAAATTCCTCTACTGACCGGGAACATGGTTGTGACCAAGCTTCAATCCTAATTTATTGGGGGAGAAATCTGAGGTCAGGGGCCTGGCTGTGAGGTCAGTAGGGATGGTTGAATTTGATGAAAAAAAAAAAAAACATTACTAAACAATTGAAATTTAATTCAATGGTCTGCTAATTTGAATTTGTCTTTGGAGGATAGTATTGCAATTGATACAAAATCACAGTGAGAATTCTCTTTTCAAAATTGCACAACACAATAGAGCATTTAGGTTGCATTAACATCCGCACTAGTTCTAAAAATCCCACGGGATATGGGGCAAGCCAATTCCATCCACATTCACCTTTCATCTCTTTCTTTTGTCCTCTAACCCAGTGATCAGACTGCAACACTGTAACTCCCTGTCCCTACTTATGGTCAGCCATGTTCCAGGGCGTTGGTGTAAGTAGTAAATAGGTTACTCATTCTTACTTCCCCTGCTTCCTGGACAGATAGAAAAAAAGAATCTACTTCACAGGTCCACCGTGTGATTTTTTAAGACTTTATATTTAAGATACTACACATGCTCCCCCTTCTATTGGGTTTTTACGCTTGACCTTTGTTGTGACTGAAGCCTCATACTGTAATTACTTCTATATGTTCCATTCCATATGGAATTCCAAGAGTACTTTTTTTTACTAATTTTTTGGACTACTTTTCTGTTTATATTTGACTTTACAAGTTTGATGTTCATATCAGTATTATATTGGTAAACTTTTCAGTGACGATATTCCCCAAGGAAGCAGGATTCACCTGGGTCACGCGTTTGACTCTTTCTAATCAGCTTTTTGAATGTGAGATCATACCTTGGACACATTCATGTTTATATGCTTTTTATGTGATATTGTATTGTTGAGATTTTTAATGCAGAATATGAAGAAATTGGGATTTTTATCATAAAATATTTGCCACACAAATTGTGCATCAAGTTCAACCTTTAAGAAAATAAAACCCTGTGGATATAGTTAATCCAGAGGAAAGCAAAAAAAAAAAAAAAAAAACTGGTACAATTTGCTCAAAAAATTCCTGAACTGCAAATTCCAGATGTGGTCTGACCAATGCTTTGTACAGGGGCAGGATTATGTCTCCATCTCTGCAGTGTATTCCTCTTTTATTACAAGAAAGTACTTTACTAGCTTTAGATATTGCAGCTTGGCATTGCATGCTGTTATTAGGTCTATGGCCTACCAGAACCCCCAGATCCGTCTCCATTTCTGACTCCCCAAATGTATTCCCCCTAGACAGTATGAAGCATGCATGTTGTTAGTAGGGATGAGAGATAATGCCTCAGACAGTCTTGCGAAAAATTCCACCAAACTTCCAATCGTTCCACGAAATTTAAGCGAACCGATTTTGTGAATTCAATTAAAGTCCAGGGTGCAGGTTCCCACCCTCCCTGGGCTGTTACGTGGGTGCCTCCACTCAGCTGTGACTGCGCGGTCACTGAGCTGTGTTCCCA
>NW_027322138.1:0-1892 GCF_032062135.1 Pyxicephalus adspersus | reverse complement strand
TTCTTTCGTTTTTCAATTGACCATCAAAAATCAAAAAACGAAAATATGTTTTTTGATTTTGAACTGGATATCAAAAATGAAAAAGACTGTGTTTTTAATTATTTCAATCTTAGACTCAGATCAAAAATACGAAATGGAAAAACGGGCTGCCGGACCGAATTTGATTTTAAAATTTAATATTGTCGGGTTTACGAGACCCGGTTTGATTGTCATTTGAAAAACAAAAGAACAAGTGATACACGGATTGAAAAGATCATCACAAAAAAAAATCAATTCACTGAGATTTTAGAATGTATTCACCTCAGAAGACAAAACAAATAACTTTCCTGCACTAACGTGTTACATTTGCCATTTTAGAAATGAGCTGGAAAGGATCATACAAGGGTCATGTGGCGAGAGTGTGGCCACAGGTCTATACATATATATAAATAAAGTAGATTATTGTAGGGAAGTAGTGATATATATGCATCTATTAAACATCAGTAATGCATAGATACATGCATGCTGGATACATACACACATGGATGCATAGGTTTTTTTAATGTACCCTGACATTTTTTTAGGGGGTCTGGTCAAACGTGCACTGGTAAGCTTGGCCACTCTTCTCATGCCAAGCACCATAATAGTTTCTTTGTGTTTATCTATATATATATATATATATATATATATATATATATATATACACACACATGATTATGTTGCCGAGCAACTAACAGTTGTAAAATTCAACAATACCAGTAACATTGAAATTTTTTATTATAAATATTAAAAAAGCGATAATACAGGAAGACACGCAAACCACATGTGCATGAATAATCTTCTATGCGCTTTGTGGATCAGCTCCATTTCTTCAGGAGGGGAGATTTCTCATGATTTTGAATGTAAGTAATACAATTGTATATTTTTGATTTTTTTTGGATTTTGTTTTAATGTGATTGAATTTTTATTCTTTGTATACAACTTTGAAATGATATATATGTTTTTAACCATAGAAACAGATATCCTCAGAAGAAGTGGACCAGATCCACGAAACGCATGGAGGATGATTCATGCACATGTGGTTTGCATGTATTGCTGTATTATCGCTTGTTTTTAATACTTATAATAAAAAAGTTCAATGTTACTGGTATGTTGAATTTTACAACTGTTAGTTACTCAGCAACATAATCATGTGGGTGGATATATATACTGCCTTTAAAGTCTCTAAATTTGGTAATTTTGGGATGTGGCAGGTGTAATTTTGCTGAATTAAATGTTGGAGATTCTACATATTCTACACAGTCAGAAATAATTTTACACATCTACCTGATCTGCAGCAGATCCCTCTGTATACCCTGCATGTCCTGATGGCTGCTCAGTAAAAAGGAAAGTACGCCATATATAGGCATGGGGGACAGTGTTGTATCGGGCCCAGTGTCAAGGCAGGCTCTGTACAGAGCACGTACTTAGGGTTAGTGTGGGCATGGTCTGTGCAGGACCCACACAGTACACGCCCACCAGGTTGACGTGAGTGAGTCCCTGTCAAAAATCAATATTACATGGCCCCTGTGTGTGCGTGTGCTGTGTGGGACCCCCACTGACCACGCCCACTCTGATTCCAAGAAATTGCTATGCACAGAGCCCGCACTGACACTGGACTCCATGCAGAGCACTTTCTTGGATTCAGTGGGCATGGTCCATGCGTATCCCGCACAGCACACACCCACTACAAACGTAGGGGATTCCCTGTGCACGCACACACACTGGACAGATATTTATATATCTATATACTGATTTGATGACAGAGGCTGCGGGCCGGTGAAAACCTAAAAACGGGCCGCAATCAGCCCGCGGGCCGGACTTTGGACATGCCTGGGTTACACAATCTGTTAGATTTTTATATTTCTGGTTGT
>NW_027322137.1:0-1893 GCF_032062135.1 Pyxicephalus adspersus | reverse complement strand
GGAAGGATGGATGGGGGGAAGGATGGATGGGGGAAAGGATGGATGGGGGAAAGGATGGATGGGGGAAAGGATGGGTAGGAAGTGGGGGATCACACACACGCCACCTCTTGGGGTCACCCGGTGGCAGAATTGTGAATATTTTGGGGGTCACATTTGGAGAGTCTGATGGCAGCTGCAGTAAAACACGTCGGGAATGCAGCAAAGTTTCAGAAATATTCCACCTAGAAAATATTGCGAATAGAAGATGCAGAACAATGGGGGTCACACCTGGGAGGCGGGGTGTCATCATTCCAGGGTCCGACCCAAATGCATTGGGGGGAGAGTACTATTTTTGGGTCCCCCCAAATATCAGGGTGTCACCATTCCAGGAACCCCACAATATGCCACTGTTTGCCCCTCCCCCCCCCCCCATTTCATGCGCTATAATCCTGGGCTGCCTTAATGTCAGTGCCAATGATTTTAGGTCCCCCGACCAGTGTTTGGGTGTCTTCATTTTCAAGTTTTTTGACAGTTCACCGAATTACCGGATTTTGCCCCCCTCCCCAAGTGTCAGAATGCCTTGGTTCTGGGGGCCCCCCTAAAAGAGTCTGGCTGCTCCAACCCAGGGGGTATCCTCAAATGTCAGGGTGCGTTTGTTCTCCCAGCCCCTTTTAGGGTGTCCTTGTTCTGGGGGTCCCCATTTCCATCCTTGTGTCAGGGTGCCACTGACCTGGAGATGCCCCTCAAATGTTGGGGACAGAGTGCCCTGGTGTGACACCCCCTCCTCTAAATGTCAGAATGCCCCTGTTGTGCCTCCCCCCTTCAAGTGTAATGATGCCCCGATGCTAACCCTCAAATGTCCGGGCACCCCCTCTCTGCCCCCCCAAGTGTCAGGATGCCGTGTTCTGGGTATTTCTTTCCAAGTGTCAGGGTGCTGCTGCCCCCGGGTATCCTCAATTATCAGAGTACCTCTGTTGTGTGCCCCCCCCCCCCCCCCAAGTGTCACAGTGTCCCTGTTCCAGGGTGTTCCCAAAAGTGAGGGCCAGGGTGTGGGTACCCCTATACTGAGGGTGTCTACTCTCAGGGAACCACCGTTTTGTCACCCCTAAATATCAGGTCACCCCCATTCTGTCACCCCAAATTATCCAGGTACCCCCATTCTGCCACTGGCCCCTCCCCTCCAGGTGTCGGTTTCCCCTGTTCTGGGGGTCTCCCTACCATGTATTAGGTTGGGCATTTACCCGGCCTCTCTAAATATCGCCAACATAGGCAAAGGGGAGGATAAATTCAGACATTACAGACTGTGACTGCAGAACATTCCCCCCCCCCATTATAAATATGGGGGGCCCCATCAGAAGATAAGGGGGACCTGTCACCGGATATAGGGGGCCCCATCAGAAGATAAGGAGGACCTGTCACCGAATATGGGGGGCCCATCAGAAGATAAGAAGGACCTGTCACGGGATATGGGGGCCCCATCAGAAGATAAGGAGGACCTATCACGGGATATGGGGGGCCCCATCAGAAGATAAGGAGGACCTGTCACGGGATATGGGGGGCCCCTATCAGTAGATAAGGAGGACCTGTCACGGGATATGGGGGGCCCCATCAGAAGATAAGGGGGACCTGTCACCGGATGTGGGGGGCCCAACAGAAGATAAGGAGGACCTGTCATGGGATATGGGGGGCCCATCGAAAGATAAGGAGGACCTATCACGGGATATGCGGGGCCCCATCAGAAGATAAGGGGGACCTGTCACAGGATATGGGGGGCCCATCAGAAGATAAGGAGGACCTGTCATGGGATATGGGGGGCCCTATCAGAAGATAAGGAGGACCTGTCACGGGATATGCGGGGCCCTTCAGAAGATAAGGAGGACTTGTCATGGGATATGGGGGCCCCATCAGAAGATA
>NW_027322136.1:0-1894 GCF_032062135.1 Pyxicephalus adspersus | reverse complement strand
AAGAGTTGGAAAAGGAAGGGAAAGAAACAAAAAGAAGGGATCTCTATTCACTGAGTGTAATCTACAATAGATAGATAGATGGTAATGCTACCCAGAGAACACTGCAGCCATGCTTAGTAAGTCATTGCATTCACAATGTTGTTGATGATGTTGGTGTTTTATGGGAGTCTGTCTTTAAGACTAAACACATCCATTTTATTGGCAGTATCGGGGCACTGTAGAGCTCATCTTCTGCTGCACGATGGGGGTTTTAGTTATGTGCAGTGTTTGTAGTGTTCCACTTATCTCCTTATTAATGGCTTCTCAGGGAAGAAGCTTCCTCTGTGTTATTTGATTCAGATCTTTCTATGACAGGAGGTATCTTGAGGGCTGTTTATGAAGAGAGAGAAGGGAGAATGTGACTTGTCTCATCCTCTCAGCTCAAATTCGTCACATATACCTTCTCTCCTGGGATTGTACAACATGTAACTGCTTTAGATTGAAATATATTGTTCACTCCTCTCTTGTGAAACTCCCACCTGTTCCATTCTGAGTTATATTATCCTTATCATGAAATGTTCTCTGTAAAAGAAAATCACTGCAAAGTAATTGAACAAAGTTGTTTTATGCTGGCCAAATGCACACTGTTTTTTTAGAAATTGTAAATAGTTTCATTGTTTCCATTTACAAAAATTACCATATGGTATGATATGATGTTAATGCAAGTTACCACGTTGTCAAAACAGCTGTTGGCATTTTGATAAGGAAATAGTGGTGGAAGGTTGTTTTAAATAGTATTTAGATTCCCATGTGTTGCTGATGTCATTGATCAGAGGAGGTCATTGGGAACCAGCAGTGCAGGACCTATGTAGCTTCTCCTCTTCTAACACAATGATCTGCTGTTAATCTACCATTTAATGCCAACCAGCAACAATGGGGTTATTCAAAAGCAATAAAGAGGAGCACTGACTATGAATTAGGAAATTAATGGGGTTACTTACCAGCAATACAAAGGGGGCAAAGACCCACAAGAAAAAAACACCACCAACAAGGGATTACTTGTAATTCAACAGCAATGAAAGTGGCTCTAACCAGCAATAAAAAGCACTTACCACCAACAAGAGGGTTACTTATCACTCAATAGCAATGAAAGGAGCACTGATCAGCATTAAAGAAAGTTCTTACCAACAAGAAGGGGGTTAGCTATCACTCAACAGCAAAGCAAGGGAGCAGTGACCAGCAAGAGAGAAAGCATTTGCCACCAACAAGAGGGCGTTACTTAGCATTGACCTGCAATGAAATGGGGCAATTGGTGGTGGCTACTAATGAGTGGTCCAATTGTTGCCAATAAATGAGGTATTTCAATACTGACCAGAGCATCAACCACTGACCTTCAGTATTCCAGTATTGGGGATACTTCACCATTGATAAGAGAGCACCAACCACCAATGACTGGGGAACGTCAACAGTGACCACCAATGAACTTGGGTACTGACTCACCAACAATGAAATGGTCATCAATTGAGGACACTTAAAATGACCACCAACATAAGAGGCACTTTACCATTTACCACCAATCAAAAGGCACAATTACCACTAATCACCAATGAAAGTTGGCACTCTCCACTGACCACCCAAAAGCAGGTAAAACACATGCCCTGCAAAAAAATTTGCAAATTAAATGATTTTCACACATGTACAGCATTGGAAACCAATTCATACATTTGAATGACAGTGTTCAGAAATAAGGCCCATCTGAACAAGCCCTGCATACAGTTACAGGAAACCTATTACACATTTCTTTTGTTTGTATAGAGAAAAGGAGATAAAGAATAGGAGCTCTTTGGTCTACAAAGCAATAAACACATAAAAAAATACCGGATACAAAGCTTCCCCAACATTCAATTTAATTGGC
>NW_027322135.1:0-1894 GCF_032062135.1 Pyxicephalus adspersus | reverse complement strand
TACCCCCCGGCTGTTTTTGGGTGGTTACTGAAGAGTTGGGTCACAATACAGAGGCTGCCACCTGCCTACAATTTCTTCCCACCCAGCTTAAAAAAACATTCTGGGTTGAGCTTTGGACCATGGTAGGGACATTAGTAAAACGCTGCGTAAAAAGTCGGCACTATACAAAAAAAGTAAATGATAAAATAATTATTTGTAAGAAAACTATATACCATCATAGAAGATGGTAAATTACTGAGACTTCCCACATACTAAAGACGTTGGAAAATAATGTAAAAGTTAAAGACAAAAAAGACATTTCCCAGTAACCTTCTAGTACCAAACAGTAGCCACGCTAGCCACTCAAGCCTCAGTGCGGTCTCAAAATAATTTTTATAAAGTACTTGAATGCACATCATTTTAGGGTTCAGTCTCCTGACTTGCTTGTCTCTGCACACAGGCTTTTAATGGAGTACAAGTGACTTTTCTACATACATTACAAAGGCTTGGTCCATTGGAACCATCATTGTAGTGAGGGCATGTAGACAGAAGTAACCTGCAGGGGATCAAATAGCAAAACAGACACAAAAGATGAAAACAAGTATCTTATTGAAAAAAATTGCAATTGTTCATTATACACAATGCTATATAAAATAAATATTAATTAGTAAGGGCTTACAAACTTAAAATGCTGAAGATGCTTTACAGGGTCATGTAGCTTTACAGGTCAATATACCATAATCATTTATTAACACAAACAAAAATAAGCAAAAAAAAAATCAAACCAAGAAAAAATCCTGAATTTTGAGGATGATATACATAATAACATGCACAGGAAAAGCTGCAAGCCGGCTGTAGTTACCAAGCTTCCAAATGCAAATAAAACAAAAGTTACATTTGTCACTGACAGTGAATTGAAATTTTGAAAGACTTCAAACAAATTGTGTGTGTACTTTATTCTTAATAATCAGCACATGATTGGATGTTGAAATGCAAATTCATTTCACGCTATAGCAATAAAACAGTAAATTAAGACAAAGACCACAAAAATCACATCATTACGGTATTTATCATTATTTTAATCTACTATATTAGGAGAATAGATCTAGGTGCCCAGCTAGAATATATCCATGTTCTGAATGTATCAGTGAAATATAACCTTCTAAACTAAATCTCCAATACTTCAGTACTTGCAATATTGCAATATAGTGAAATCCAAATAAAGAAAATAAACATTGTGCAATGAATGCACAAATACCTAGAAAATGCAGAATGCACTACAGCTCATTCTTTCTTAATAGGCTGCTTTCTGCAACCCACCACCCTAATGCAATGATCAAAAACATGGGGTCAAAAAGTCCACAGGGGTTTGAAGATGACACATTATTTGTAGGCTAAAATAGTTCTAACATTTGTTTTAGCAACAATTATTTTTTTTTAAATGTAACTGCCCTTTAAAGTATTTAAAAGTATGTACACTTTTTGGACCACCCTTCTGCAGTATCCTTGTAGTCATACTTCAGAAATCTGTAAAGGACTTCCGGGTGAAGCTCACCTGGCACTCTCTCTAATATAACCCATCCTCTGAGCATGTGCTGTTTAAAATGTCATCAATAGCAACTGATGGCTCATTGACAAGCCGAGAAGGCACAGGTTTCCATTAAAATGGAAAGGGTAGAATAACTGCCCCCACTCCTAATATCACATCTTGGCAAAGTGTATAGGGCAAGGAGTACAGCAAGAATGAAAACATTAACAAAAGAAATAATGAATCCAGCTATGATAAACTGAGCTAAATGTAATTGCGTTAAATTAATAAAATAACCCCTGCAGCAGGAGGTGGGGGAGGATAACCTCTTACAGAGTGTTCAGAACTCAGGTACTTGTGAGGGGACACAATCAAACAGAGCAATAT
>NW_027322134.1:0-1895 GCF_032062135.1 Pyxicephalus adspersus | reverse complement strand
TCCAAGTCCAGTGGTTTCTTCTGCTGACTCCCACAGGAGTTGCTGGTCGATTGCAGCACTGCTTGGGGTGGGGGACCTAAACATCTTGGAACTCCAAAAATTTAGGGAGTAAGGTTGCAGCAGCCAGTGAAAATGAAAAATATACCTCTACTTTTTGCAGGAAACTGTTTTCAGATTTTTGCAGACGAACAACAGTGTCCCCAAAAAACACCATTTAAAATGACCACATACGATAATGTTAACCTAGTTTTAGAATAATATCTGTCCTACAATGAGAAAGGGACTATTTATAAAGCAGTATATCTGCCATTTACTAAAACATTCTATGGTGGAGAATCTTCCATGTCCATGTGTTTGAATTGCAATAATTGTTTCTCCACTAGAATATGTTCCAGTGAATGTCAGAATCACTGCTTTTAAAAGACCCCTAGGATTCCTATACTTTTTATCACATATACTGTATATGCAAGATTTAAAAAAATTTAAGCCACACTCTTGGTAGAGAAAAAAAGACACCCACTGTAGCTAAGTATTTAATAAAGTGAGCAGCTTGCTGTAGTGTGTAGTTAAGTACACAAGCTAGATTCCAGAAGTGAATATAGGCTGATGTGTCGTTTCAACTTTATATTGGTGAATATCAAGGCAATTCACATGAAGCTCAACCTGGACTCCACGGAGCTTAACATAAATTGCCTGGTTCACCTAGACTAAGCAGTCTCTACTTGCTTTTGAATGACAAAACTCAATCTAAAGATTTTTATCTAGGGTTGGTCAATCACAACGGGACTTTAACAGCATTGATTTTGTACAACTTCAAACATTAATAACAATTTCATAATTTATTCAAAAAATACACTTTAAAAACTGAATATAATGAAACCAAAAACTGTGTTCAACAAATCAGGTCTGCAATTTTGTGGATAGGCTTTCAGGCTCTAGTTCGACACGTTTTTCGGAACTAAGTCCGCTTCATCAGGAACAAGTCAAACTTCCATCTCCACATTTTAATCCTCCGCTGGTACAGACCAAGGAACCAATCCCTTTCAAGTGTAAAACCATTCAGCACAAAGTCAAAGGGCTTCCTGCATATATCGGTTGTGGTGCTTAGTTGCCATCCATTTTTTTCATAGGCATGGCTAGTCCTCACCACCTTGACTTTCCATTTTAGCTGTTGTATGTAACTCAATTTAGTTGTTGTATGACAGAACTCAATCCTTGCAATTGGACACCCAATGGGTGGGAAGAAGGGGAGATAGTCACAGAGGTAGCAAGAAGTGCATGTGAGTAAATGGAGATAGACAGTGGAGGGGGGAGCATTTAGTGAACCTCTGCCTAAACTATGGACATTAATCTATTTACAAATTCTTATCAAGCAGTAAAAAAAGTTTTAGGTAACCCTTCTAGGTGCTTTTAATGTGATATTATTCTTTCTCAAAGACCCTCAAAAAATACAACAAATGCACTAGGTTTATTAGGTTTCTAACAGCTTAGAAACTACTACGGTATTTTTTTTTAGAGTAGAGGTGGCAACATGCCAAGATTCTGTTTACCCAGAACAGCTAAGATATAAAAAAGGCTTGAATATGGGCTTGAATCAAAGTGCTTTACTGCTTGTTAAGAATCTGTAAATACGACAGCAAACTTAGTTGGGATACAGATTCACTTTAGGAGACCCATTACTTAGCATGGCATGAGCATTCTGCTTCCATGTTGGCCTAGTTTGGGTACTAGAATTTCAATGCAGATATGCTCATAATGTCTTGTACAGTACATAAACAAGTCCTATTTCTTCACTGCATTCGTTGAAGTACATTTCGATACTTTTCTCTGCTGTGTTCTGAGTCAACACGGTCCATTAGACAATTGGCTTCTGATATAAGTGCAGAGAAAAAGTA
>NW_027322133.1:0-1896 GCF_032062135.1 Pyxicephalus adspersus | reverse complement strand
CTATAAATGCTGGTAAGGGGACAAAATAAAGGGTATACCTTATTAATTTAACCAAATTAAAAAATATGTATAAAATAATTTGTATAAAGAAAATAGATAAAAGGATTTTCTAGGATAAATGGAAAATTGAGCACAGTGGGAAACCCTTCTGTTGGAAAAGGAGAGAAAGTCCTCAGTAATGTGAAATGATAGAGCTGTTTACATCTCTAAATATAATTTTTTGACAATTCTGTTCACATTGGTGAATTTAAATCACCATCACTGGGCACTTAGTGAGTGAGGAAAGAAGCTCATCCACAGCTCAAGGGATCCCTGGCAACCCCTGGAGAATGTCTGGGGTTCCACTAAACACTGGTTGGGAATGGATACTCTAGTGACTGCTACAGTTACCAGTGTTCTGATGTTAGCTTTCAATCAACATTTCAAGGCCTCAAATAGCTGGTGTTATGGGTAGTCACAGGCAACACTGTGTCAACTACATTTCTAAAAAGGGACTAACATGGCACTGTTCTCTTTGGGGGTTCTAGTTCTGCCTTAGTATATAAAATGGTTTACAGAATGCCTTAAATGTTATCTGCACTGCAGGCAAATTTGGAAACCACTGCTTCAAGAGAACTAAAGGCAGACTTCAAGTTGTTAAACAAATGCTTTAGAAGGAGCTTACCAGTTTATCCTAGAATATCCAATTAATTGATATAAGGCTTAAAAGGGAACTTTTACAAATGTAAACTAATCCCACCACTCCACAGTTTATAATAAAGTACAATCCAGCCAAATATTTGTTTTTAATTTTGGATAGAATGTGGACAGTTTAGGACCTCACTTTTCCTGTGTATATTCCCTTTGGATAATGCAATAAAATTTCCATCCCACACCACACCAGATTTAACCATAGTCAAGGTTTACAGGGTGCTGTAAGGATACCCCTAGGTGAGAGGAAGGGGTCTTGCATTGTTCTATGAAATTATGCTACTAAACTGAATCTTTCCACTGGATACCAGCTTGTTGAGTGCTGTGTACTGTGCGCTTTCCTGTCCCAGTTTTAACTGCACCCCCATTTCTTCTTCAGCTGGCAGGGAGACAGGAAGTGAGAAACAATTTCCAGCTAAAGTCACATACAAAAATAAGGGAAAAAAACTTGAATTTAGTCTTTTCCAGTCTATCCAATACTAAAAATATAGGTTTGGAGTTAAGCTTTAAATGTAATATTTAAACCTCTAGATAAATATCTTAGAATTTGTTACAGTTCCCCTTTAATTAAAAAAAAAAACGAAGTAAAAACTTGAAAACACACCTGAGAACCTTACAAAAATAACAAACCAAAACTATACTACAAAACAAACAAATACAAACACAATATAAACAAGAAAACAAATGAAATGATAACTGATCAAAACTAGCAAATAGACAAACAGGGAAAGCATCATGGTGCTTGCTTGTTGTTGTGGATAGGCAGGTGGCACAATGGCATTAAAGATGCTGATAAGTAAGAATCATCAAGTCATGTAAATCTAGGTGTTGTGGCTGGTGACTGCCTAATTCAGTTGTGCACTGCTATTACAGATGGTGTCCCAAGTATCTTATTAAGACTAGACATTATATTATATGTCTCTCACAAAGGTTGTTTTCAGCTAGAAACTTGGGGGTTCCATCCAGAAGCCATGCACATCTAATTTAACTCTAGAAAGAAAAATATTCTGATATAGTGAAGTATGGAAGTGTTATAGTGGTGATTTATTTACCTGGGGGTTCTCTGCCAGGCGTGGCATAGAAGAAGCTCTCACTGACGCTGGGCGTTCCAGCATATCCTCCAGTATGTAGCTGCCTTGAGTAGGGAGCTGCTCCCTGCTATACTCTCTAACCTCTGGCTCCTGGAAACAAAGACACAGCCAGCTC
>NW_027322132.1:0-1896 GCF_032062135.1 Pyxicephalus adspersus | reverse complement strand
CTGGAGGATTTCTTCCTATTAGCCACCATCTACTGAGCCCATGTCTGGAGCCCATTAGAGCTCTATTTTGCAGATGGAAAATCTAAAAAATAATAAACTTCTTGTATGTATGGTGTGATTTTTCAGGTCACCTATAAATGAAGAAACCAGTTTCCAAACCTCAGTTGTATCTTGAGCCTAGTTTGCATATTTAATACATTGAAAAAAAGTTCTGAGTAGATTATTAATCACTAATTTAAGGGTCAGTTGATCTAAGATGATCCTTAACTGCAGATTAATCTAACTAATGACTAGTGTTGGTGGTCAAATTCGGGTTGTCCTTATATTCGACCCGAACATGGCTGTTAGAATTCGGATAGACCTGACCTGAAACACAAGATTCAATTGTTAAAAATTTGGAAAAAAATTGTAAACTGTTTAAAAAAAATAATAAATTTAAAGTAATTTATTGATTGTGTTTTTTAACTAACTTTTTTACAGGTTTTCCCACAATGACAATATGATTCCAGTGGGAATCCTCCAATCATTGCCGGATCTCAGGGCACTATAGGTGATGAATGGGCACCCCATTCATCACCTATATTACCCGGAGATCGTAGTGGAACTGCAGAGGTAATCCGTAGTTCAGTTTCCCATGTGAGGTCCGTGGGAAACTGAAACTGAACTGCAGACCTCTGCACTTCCACTACAATGTCCAGGCACTACAAGTTATGAATGGGGATTTGTCCCCATTCATCAACTGTAGTGCCCTGTATTGGATAGAGAAACGCTATCCAATAATACATGGTAGAAGCAGAGCAAGGCAACAGCAATTGCAGTCCTGTACTATGTGGTGTTGGATAGAGAAACTCTCCAACAACACATACAACTAGTAAAGGGCTGCAAGAGCAATCTGATTGCTCTTGCAGCCCTTAAAATACGCTTCAAAAAAAAAAACTTCAATGGTGTTCGAATTTGGCATTTGATCACCTGGAGAATTTCTCTTTATTCGATCAAAAAGCTGTCGAATCCAATAGTGAGCTATTGGACCAACACTACTAATGACGTGTTGCCATTTATTAAATCTAGGGTGTGAAGTGTGACTAAGGAGTGTACAAATCTAAATCTTCTTGGTGCTGTCTTCTGCTAAATATAATTAAGACAGCAGGCAATCGGCACGGTTTTTGGGGATGGGATGGTCTCCATCCCTACATATCTAAACAAACGTTTTGCAGGGCCCATTGCTTTGGAGTGAAGGTGGGCAGGGTTCATGCGGTCTTCCAACCTACAAGGCGAAGAAGCTTGAATAATAAAAAATAACTTAAGCAATGCCACTTGTGGTGGGGTAATATAAGGGCATTTCATATTGTAAATCAGTAGGTCTATATTTGAAAGCAATAATTTTTAGGTATATAGGTGACAGTATATCGATGGCATAGAGATAACCTTTAACTCAAACAGCAGTACTTTTTGGCTCAACTGCCAGTCCAACCCATCTAGGAAATAGATTTCACTTATGGTCACCCAGGTGTCAAACTGCCTGTCTTGCCTTTTTATATCTTGTGAAGATGTGGATGTATCAGATCCTCATGATCTGATCTAAATCTACAAAGCTGACACTAATTTCTAGGTTCCACTTGTAGTTCGGCAATCCAAACGTAGATGTCTGAGCTACTTCAGATGTTGGTTTAGGTCTTCCATCAGTAGTCCCGTTGGTTATCGATTCATGAATCTAGCATAGATTTCTCGTTCCATATATACAGTAGGTTTGGTATGAAGTGGATATATTTCACTGTGTTCAGAATCGATTTTGGTCACTTACCAGGTTGCTGCCATGCACCCATCAATCAACAGAGCTGACATTAAACCAGGAGCACCCACTAGTCCCCTCCAGCCAGGGCCGTGCTCGTTGTATAC
>NW_027322131.1:0-1896 GCF_032062135.1 Pyxicephalus adspersus | reverse complement strand
GGGGTCCAGTGAGGGTTTCTTTAGGATAGGGATAATTATGGCATGTTTAAAAGCTGAGGGGTATTTACCAGTAGAAAGGGAGAGGTTGAATAGTTCGGTTATCACAGGGGCCAGGGTGGAGGAATGGGCACGGAGTAGATCAGAGGGAATTGGGTCAATCGGACAGGTAGTAGATGGAGATGATGAGAGAAGAGATAAGACTTCATCCACAGTAATAGGGCTGAGGGAGCCCAATGATGAAGGGGATGATGGAAGGGGTGAGTGTGGTTGGAGTGTCTCATGGGCAGAGACATCATGTCTGATTTTGTCTATTTATCTCTAAAGTAGGTGGCAATGTCTTGGGCAGAGAAGGATGTTGTGGGGGGAGCAGGTGTGGGGTTTAGGAGAGAGTCAATTGTTGAGAGGTTGTGTGGGTTGGAAGCTTGAGAGGAAATTACTGCGGAAAAATAATTTTGCTTGGTGGCAGTGAGCTCTGTGTTAAAGCTTTGTAGCTTGGCTTTGTAGTCCATGAAGTCAGCGCTGAGACCAGATTTTCTCCACTTATGCTTAGCTGCACGAACAGTCTTTTGTAGCTGTTTGGTGTGATTGTTGTGCCAGGGTCGGGGGTTAGCAGGACAGGGGTATCAGAAGGTGGCAGGGGCAACTTTATCCAAAGCCAAGGAAAGAGAGTGGTTTAACATGGTGGCAGCTTCATCTGGTAAATTTGTTATTTAAAAAAAAAATAGCAGTTACTACAGTTATTATAATCCAAATATATATATATAATTATTTAAGAATATAATTAGTATTAGTATTAAAATACTTTAACATTAAATCCTCTTCTACTTTATTGTAATTTTTGCAAATCTAAATAATCGTATCATGAAATGGTTATGGAATGTCCAACTGCAAAAAAAACAAGCACCCAATTTTGACAGACTGCACAAATGCCAATTGCAGGCAAATTTGTATCAGCTGCGCTCTGAACTTTAAGCATATATAAGGGTGTTGTCTAACTCGCTTTTTTCCTTTGTCTTTTTCTTTTCTCTTTGAGGGGGCTGTTGTTTTGTGTGTAAACCTAATAATCTATGTTGCTGCATGTGATACTTAAAAAGCTTACCATTTAGCACAATAGCTGGTTTTATTTTTTAAGCTTTGAATGTTTCAAAGTCCATTCTGCAATTTTGAGGTCAATGTTAATGCTATGGTATTGTGTTTGTGGCCCTATTGTTTCATTTCAGTAATTATGTATTTAATACCTTTTAATACCTTTAAATGTTTGTCATGCATAAATATTTTCTAATCCAGTTTTCCACCCTTGATAGGTCAAACTGCATATTGGTTTGGTAAGTATTTTTGGAATGCAATATTCGTTGGGCCATTTTTGAACTAATTTGGCTTTATATGGAAGTGTGGGTTTACATGTGATTTTTTTTTTTTTATTTTGTCATGTAAATTTAGTGGTGTCTGCGTGTTCTCTATATTTTAATGTGACCTTTGTGTCATATTGTGTTATATCAGGTTTATTTTGAATAAAGTTTTTTGAAAAAATGTTGTAGTTTGTTTTTGGGGGTTTGTTTTTATGTGATTTCCTTTACAATGTCCCAGGACCTACAATTAAAAAATTGAATTATGCTTGTTTTTAAGCAGTTTCCTTCTCTGGTTTGTTTGACTGGCTAAAAACAGCAGAATTGGCTTATTAAAACTCAGTTTGACGTGCATAGTTGTGCGCCAAACCTTGGGAGTGTGATGCGCATTCTTGTTTGCCAAGGTGTAACCGCCATGTGCGCGTGAACATGTGTGAACTGTGTTCAATCAGTTGAAAAATTTTCCAAAGAAGGATCCTCTTTCCAGTACGTTTTTCTATTTAGGTGTATATTGTTTTGCTTCATGTGCACTCATGTATGTACATACATG
>NW_027322130.1:0-1896 GCF_032062135.1 Pyxicephalus adspersus | reverse complement strand
CAGTTAAGCACACCTTGAGAGTGTTGTGGGGGTTTATTTTTCACCAGAAGGTTGAATATTGGGGGATAGAGCTCAGTTCTGGATTCCTCTTCCTTAATTTTACTGCAGTAGTGCATCCTGGAAAAAAAATCTTTACACCTATTTGTTTCCCCATTTCACTTTGTCATGTTGTCACATGTCTGCTTCTTGAGGGGGAGGAGCTATGACACCCTGGGCTTACAGGAAGTAGCTTGAAGAATGGGTGTCATGCTGGAAGAGAATTGGCACTGTATGGGTTGTGTCAGATGAACAATTTTTTTGCAGTGTCCCTTTTTTTTATTCACAAAATGAGGCACTGGTCAAATATAATTAGATAACTTTGCTCTGTTTATTCACCATGTCATAGTTTAGGTGCTCCCATGGGTTCGACACTTTCTAAAAAAAAGCCCCAGTGAGTGCATTGCGATGTGGCATGGCTGGACAGACTGTCTCTTCCATTGAATTCACCCATTTACATGATCCCACCAATATCACCGGCATATCCCCCAGTGCCGCCATCATTGTTCCCAAAGTGCATTCCTTTTCCCCCATATGCCGAGCACTGGAGAGGAGGGGGTGCCGGATATATCTACCAGCTCAGGCATGCTGGCTGCCCCCAATCCACCATCTGGATTATGAAAGTAGGATTGGGCACCAACGCAGCAGACCAGGTAGCTTTATATCACCCCCAATTTTGAAATAAAAAGGATAAATGATGAAATAAATGGAGTTCAAATAAATGCAACGTACATTGCGACCCGTGGCAGGATTCTAAAGAGAACCGGTCAGGGATCGGCACATCCAAGGATCAGGTTAAGGAATTATTGAATTATTCCCCTTATATTGGGGTCGGAGGTTACTAGAAACCGGACAATAAATACCCCTCCAGTCACCCAGCTACTGAATGCACATAACAGTGTCCAATAACAACCTCGTGGCCTGAGCTGGCCCATTGCCCTTCTATTCTTTTGAAGATTCTGGCTACCTGCTCATGATACATATCATCCCACTTTATTACTTTCACTCACTCAACACTCAAATTCTTTGCATACTTGGCCCAAATTGGTGACAAAGATTGGAAGTTAAAGCGAAAACCCAACACATTTTTGCCAAGATTGCGGCAGGTAAATCCATAGGGCCGGCCGCCATTCCTGACTTCCTCATGAAAATGCCGACTGCCTGACTTTTATGCTGACTAAGCAATGTCGGGGAGAAGTCGGAGGTCCTCATTCACCTGAATGGTTTCAGTGCATCAAAAACAATCAAAATGATAGCCAGGCGACCAGCAATTTCAAGCGCAGCCATGATATCTTCCATGTTTTACAACGATTCCATTTTAAAATATTAAACTAATCGAACATCGCTACCACCCCAGGAATGAGTCAATGAGTTTTGGGGGTCAATGGAAAAAAAACTTAAAGAAAAATAGTGAATGGGCCCTAAAACATGGAGGATTCACTTTGGATGACCTAGGATGAGATCGGGAATTGATGATATTACAGAAGAGCGCAACAATTTCATTTTATGTTATTTTGCAGCAAAATGACCAAAATAGAAAAAAAAGCGGTAAACAATTTTTTCATTTTTACTTACTATTTTGGAGGGGGGGGGGGTAGTTATGAGTTTATTTATTTACTGGTCGTCATATTTAAATTTTGTGTTGCTTCTTTGCGTGTTTCTGATCCTTCTATTTTATAGTTTTGCTTTTTATTTTTCCTTTTTATAAAACTAAAACAAAATGATAATGATTTCTTTTAGCTGCACTCAATGGTTAATTTTAAACCTTATCCAATGATTTATCATCATCGTTCAATGTAACTTATGGATGACGATGATAAACAGCGATGGGGCTAAGGGGCCCATTGATGGCACCAAAAC
>NW_027322129.1:0-1896 GCF_032062135.1 Pyxicephalus adspersus | reverse complement strand
TTAGCAAAAGATTTCTTTTGCAAGTCATGCAAACCACCCCCTCCCCCTTTCAAGCCTCCATCCTGCACAAGAGGGAGCAGGGAAGGCTGTTCTTGTCTAGGAGTCGTCTGTATGTTAGATGTCCTTAACCCGGGGACTACCTGTGCTAGATGTCAATTTGAATTAAACATATAAACACTATGAGATTGTATTTAATTCAGGAAAGAATGTTATTTATTGTAAATGTATACAGATATTCCTTACTTACCATTTTACCTGCTTATTGACACAGACTTAGGACCATCTTCTCTGCCGAGTATTGTACAGCATACATCTCTTCATTATCTTCCTCAATGCCATCCTCCATCCTGTTCACCATTCTTCGTGCTCTGTGCTCAATCCCGGCCTTGCAGACTGTTAGTACTCCTGACACACATTTTACAGGTCTGCAGACTGGTTCTTTACTGTGCTTCTTACTCATGACTAATTCACCTATTAGGCCTGATTTATTAAACATCTCAAAGGCTGGGGAGAATACCCTTTCATCAGTAATGCTGGGTGATCCAGCAAACCTGAAATGGATCTGGTCCAGGATTGAAAACATTTGCTAGCAAATAGAAAACGACTTTGAAGAAATCTATTCAAGGTTGCTGGATCACCCAGCTTCACAGATGAAAGTGTATCCTCCCCAGCCTTGGAGAACTTTAATAAATCAGGTCCAATGACTTTAAAATAGGAAGGGTTAAATGAGGAATTTCTACACATTTGCATTAGCACCACCTTGTGGACTAAATGAGACTGGCAACTGCATATACAACGCCATATTCCCAACATATCTTTAATTTTGATTTACAGAAAAACTACATTTTTAATTTTTTTTTAACAATACTAAGTTCAGGAGTTTGTAATGAACTTCATTTAAAGGTACAGTAATGGTAATTGCCCAGTCTGCTGATCAATAAACCAGTCCTGGGAAAATATAGGCAATGCAGTCTTAGAAATTGTTCGGACTGGTGGTGGGAACAGAAGTTTCCGTGTGGCTGCCAACATCTGACACCTTCCCAGTCACTCGGCCTGACCATTTTACTGTTTTTGGCACTGAACCACTCACTGCTCTCTCCATTGATGGACATATGGGGTACATATCTCAACCACTGGTTCACTAGCCATAAATGACTTAGAAACTAAATGTATGGAAGGGTAGGCTAGACTAGAGTATTATGTTGTTCACTGTAATTTGGATGGCAAACATTTAACACAATATCTGATGTTCTATTGTTAAAATAGCTTAGATGGACATATTATCTGCTATAAGTAAATCACTGCTCCTATTGGTCCTATTATAATGGTTTGCTGTCTGTACCCAGGTGTGTAGTCATAAAAAAGAGGGGGCATGGTACGTGCCCGCCCCAATACACCCCTGCCTATGTGTCACTCAAAGGGGAAGAAACTTCCCTCAGAGTGATGTCATGATACCAGAACCAGGTCTGAGCCTGCGATGGGAGAGTGGACGGGTTTTGTCCAGAGAGACAACCTGCCCACCGCCCGAGCTTGCAATTCCATACGGGAGACATGGTCCTGGCTCTGGCTCTAGCCAGAGACACGGACCACCAAAGAATTGTTTGCCGTCTGCCATTACTGCCCATTCCCCAAAACAGTGAGGGCATGGCATTCCCACCCATGGCCACCCCACTGCACCCCTGTCTGTACCAGACTCTTCCCATCAGATTGTGCAGGGGTCCCCAACCTTTTGGAGCTCATGGACCACTAATCTCATGAACTCCAGACTGCGCATGCGCGGGGAGCCCTATGTCAGAAACTCCCCCTCAGAGTGACGTCATGATGCCAGAACCCGCCCATCCTCCCAGGCTCAGACCAGAGACACAACCCCCCAACTGAACCTGCGATCCCTACGGG
>NW_027322128.1:0-1898 GCF_032062135.1 Pyxicephalus adspersus | reverse complement strand
TTGTGGAGTGTCAGATACAAACTAGAAGACGTCTCCTGTACAATGAGATATATAGAGAGAGTGACGGGGAGATGTTACACCCCACACACTGTGTATGCAAATACCGGGGAGATGTAAATTCTGTGGCTGGGTGTCACCTGTGATATAAATAAAGATACAGGTTAGTGTAATGTACGATGTACAGAGCCTATTGTTGTATATAATTACAGATATAGAAATATCATGTATATGAGTAATATTAAAGTGCGCTGACAAACCATTGAAAATTAATTGGCTGCCATAATACAGCTCACCTCTACACATATAATGTATGTACACAGTGTGAATGGACCCCTAATGATTGTCAGATGATCTGGCTGAATTACACCCACATGTGACATCCAATCATGTAATGTGGAGGTGAATGAAGGTTTCTATCACAGAGTTTGTTCTGTCTATTGCACATTACCTGGTGGTCTGTGTACACCTAACCCCTCTATCCTCCAATAAACCAAACTGGATCAACACATCTTCAGAATTTGCTTAAAAATATGTTGGGAGAAACCTAAAGAACATTCAACCAGAATACATGTGATGAAAAGTGTGGCAAATGCTGGGTACATATGATATTCCGGTCTATTCAGAAGAAGGGGTATAATAGGGGTAATAAAGATTCTCCTCCACTAACATGTGCCAAAGATGACAGCAGGACATCTGCACATTTCCTCCATCACTATTCATTCTTTAAAGGGGTTTCCTGCTCTACAGAATGAAGTTTATAACCCTGAATTATCAAGAAAACGCGCGTAAGCTCGCCACACGAATGTACGTTCCACAGGACACAGCAAATTACCACAAGCTGGTGCTGAATGCTAGTGCGCTCACCTGCCAGGTTACAGCATTGACAAGAGCAGTGGTGGTTGAGAATTTGCCAATTAAGGGGAATAATTTTCAGCTGCATGATTGAGGGGGTCTGTTAAGCTCTGTCAATGGTGAGGTCATAGCAATTAATTAGCGCAATTTGGTTCAATTATAGTTTGATTTGTGGCAGTTGGTGCTTTGATAATTTTTGTTTGGTTGCAACACTGCAAACTAATTCATATCAAGCTGTATATGTAATAATTAGGACTTTATGATATGTCATCTCACAATAGTATGAATGTTAAATAAAAAAAAATGTTCCAAAGCATTTTGGATCTGATTCAAATTTCATTATAGTTTGGCTTTAGAGAAATGAAATCTTTGAAAAACAATTTTGCTGCCAAAGACGTTAGTATACATATAGCAAACCAATATTTGGTGATTTCACTTGTGTGTAAATGTATATAAATACATATGCATTTTAATTTTTTTCTATTTTAACTGGACTGATTTTGTGGCGGGGGGTGAATAATCAAGTAAGTTTGCTTGGTTGGTATGCATTCATGTGACTTTTTGTAATCTTTATTATTGGTAGCTTCATCTGTCGCTGCAATGTTTTTGTGTCCGGTTTCTAATTATGGATTCTGTTGTTCAGCTGTTCTTCACAAATGTTTTGTCATTTTATCCACAAATAATTAGTACAAATGTCTGCATGGTTTCCACTCTAAACTGGTACTTGTCCCCTCTTGATGCCTTTGTCCCATTCTTAAAGTCATATTGTCATTTGACTGTATTATGTACATATTCCTTTTATAAATAAATTGTCATGGCCTTTTCATGAATAAATTGTCATTTGTAGTTGTGTTATAGCTTTGTTGTCATTGTGCTGCCTGATCTTAGCACTATTGTATACAAACACACTTCCTCTTCCTGGCCAAACTGGTTGTCAATTAGTTATCCAGTTGAGTTGCATACTCATTCTAACACACCTGATGGTGATGGAAGGAGGTCCAGGTTCCAAGCACAACATCAAAGCTCATTGATTGCCAAGCTCACAA
>NW_027322127.1:0-1898 GCF_032062135.1 Pyxicephalus adspersus | reverse complement strand
TCAGCGGTAAAATATGTGATTTAGACATACTAAGCTTGTAATAAGAAGCTTTGCTGTATTGGTCAAGAACATCTAATACTAACTTCAAAGATATCAGCGGTTGGGTCAATATTAACATATTATCGTCTGCAAACAAACTAATTTTATGCTCTCTACCCCGTTTTGGATATACCATGGATCATCGTCTCCATCCTTACTTTTGCCGCTAGTGGTTCTGCTAATAAAATAAAAATAAGAGGTGAAAGCGGACAACCTTGTCACGTGCCATTGGAAATTTCAAAACTAGATGAAAGGGCTCCAGATGTAAAAACTTTAGCGCTGGGTGTGGAGTACAACGACAAAATAGCCGATCTAATCCATCCTGAAATGCCAAATTTATCCAGCACTGCAGACAAATAACCCCAATTGACTCTGTCAAATGCCTTCTCAGCATCTAAAGAAAACAACAGAGAGGGGCACTTGTGCAGTTCTGCAAATTTCAGGATGTTGATCAAACGTCTAGTGCCATCAGGAGCTTGCCTATTCTTTACAAATCCTACTTGATCAGGGTGAACCAAATCTGGAATAACCGAAGTTAACGGAAGTGCCAATGCTTTTGCATATATCTTAACATCTGAGTTAAGAAGTGAGATTGGTCTATATTGTTTGGGGTTCGACAGATCTTTCCCTTCTTTGGGGATAGTAACAATCACTGCTTGAAGCATTTCCTTAGGGAACACTCCACATTCAGCTGCCTTATGAAACACGCGTACTAAATATGGAGAGAGTTTCTCCTTAAAAACCTTATAATATTCATTCGGGAATCCATCCATTCCAGGGGCTTTATTATTTGGCAAAGAGCTAATAATCTTTCCTATTTCAGCTATTGTGAAAGGAGCAGAGAGGTATTGTAATTGTGCTGCAGTAATTGTAGGTAGAGAGATAGATTCCAAAAAATGAGATATAGATGCAGCAGTCGGTTGGAACATGGCACTATTATCTTTTAAATTATAAAGACTTTTGTAATAGTTACAGAAAGCTTCCGCTATTTCCTGAGGACTATAAGAGTACTTATTAGTATCAGGGTCTAGGATGGAAAAAAAATTAGATTTAGTTCTTCTAAGTCTAATTCTCCTAGCCAAATATGCTCCCGGTTTATTGCCTAAAGAGTATTGGGTAGCTTTCAATTTCTTAATATATGTGTCATATTTAAAAAGTAAAAGGGACCTAAGTTGAAGTCTACTTTTAGAGAGAGCAGCAATTAGTCGTGAAGAAGGAGACTGTTTATTAAGAGTCTCTAAATCTCTAATAGACTGTAGCAGGTGTGTAATATGTGCTGTCCTACTTCTGTTCTCATGTGCGCTAGCTTTAATAAACATACCTCGCATATAAGCCTTATGTGCATTCCAAATATCGAAAATATTAACATCTGCTGTGTCATTAAGAGAAAAATATAAGTCCTGCGCTTTCATAAAATCGTCACGATATACCGGATGAGTTAACAGAAAGGTTTTCAGGCGCCATAGTTGAGCAGGTCTAGGAGGCTGAGCTCCCCATACAATCGTCACTGGTGCGTGATCTGACCATGTTATGGATTCAATGGAAGATTGAGAGATATTGATAAGGGAACGTAAATCTGTCAAAAAAAAAGTCAATACGAGAGTATGAACTGTGGACTTGCGAGTAATAGGTGTAACCACGCTCTTCCCCATGTTGACACCTCCAAATATCGAATAGTTCGTATTCTATAAGAAGGTTGCGCAAATCCGGAGATGTGCGTTTTGATTTAGTTTTAGAGTCCAAAAGAGAATAAGGGGTCGTGTTGAAATCACCTCCTACTAGCAGCACTCCTTGTTTAACTTTGGTTATTAATTTAAAGAGCTTCCTCAAATAAGAGTGCTGGTTGTAATTAGGAGCGT
>NW_027322126.1:0-1898 GCF_032062135.1 Pyxicephalus adspersus | reverse complement strand
AATACCCAGTTAAATTATGTGCTTGTAGAAAAACATCCAGCTTCCTCTTAAAGCAATCTATAGAACTTGCTAAAACTACTTACTGAGGGAGTCTATTCCATTATCACAGACCTTACAGTGAAGAATCCCTTTCTTATTGAGAGATTAAATTTATTTTCCTCCAGACACAAAGAGTGCCCTCTTGTTCTTTGTAATGCCTTATAGTGAGTACAGGTAGTGCCCGAGTTACATACAAGATAGGGACTTTAAGTTTGTTCTTAAGTTGAATTTGTATGTCAGAGCAGGTACATTATTATAATACATGTAATTAGTACAGATGTTTAACTCAATATATTATTAGGCAGTGTGTTGTCAGTTACTGTATAAAATTCTCACTGTGAGTTAATCACAAACAAAGCAAACAAAAAAAAAATTTATGGAATCTAGACAGTCATTTACTTCTGGAGCAAGCTGTGCTAGAGAACACTCCCAGGTTCATTTATCACAAAGCAGACTGAAAAACAGATATTCCTCAATCTGTTCCCGAACTTTATTGTGATGCGGTTTGTAGTCGTGGGCTTCTGGGAATGTCAGGGAACCACAGGTGGGAGACCTGCAGAAGAGGGTTACATTTTAAGCCATTTACACAGTGTCTTCTGGCTATAAAGTTAACCATGATAAGAGCAAAGTTGGGTGAAAATGGTGAGAGTGTTACGCTTCTGAACATATTTCTAGAGCTCTAGCATGAATATAGATTTTGGACATCAGAATTGTACCTAATGACTATGGCCAGGTAAATTGGGAAAGCAGGTTAAAGGATGACAGTACCAAGGTGGGAAGCTAAAAAAAGATCAAAACCTACTTGATGCCATTTTTTTTACGTATTAGCTTTTTTTGTATCTTGACAGTTTCTCTTTATGCCAGAGTCTAAAGCTTTTTTTTCCAAATAGGGAAGCTGCCTGAAACCTATCAAATGTAATGTCACTTACCTTTCAGGGCTGGAAGGTGACCTAAAGATGTGTAGATGAAGCAGAAAAGCTTTCTGGTGCTACCGCTAAACAGCTACCTATGAATTAAACTTTTTAGCAAATTAAAAAGGAAACATGGAATACGCACATCTACTTATTTTGTGGATGTAGGGAGGGACTCGAGTAAATAGTCCAGCCTGTGCTCTTGTGATCTGCTTGTGATCCCACACTTGTTTGGGTTGCAGTGACCTGATAAAGAACATTTTAGTTGTTGAGCTAACAAGACTGGTAAGGTCATGTCTAGTACAAATATTCTAATCCCATGGGGGTACAATGGGAATAGTGAAATTTTCCTGAATATGTAATAATTATGTATGAAATCATTTTGATCAATACATAATTAATATTCTGGACATTTTCAGCCTCCAACCCCCTTCTTTCTTTGGTTCTTTTTTTACACTTTAAAGTCATTAAGGGGCGTCTACATATACTGTACCAGAAGGTTTGAGAACCTCTCTTACTATACTTTAGTTTATGTAAAGTATAACAAGGGTGTTTAGCCAAAAGAAGCTAGTACAGGTAGTCATCGAGTTACATACAAGATAGGGACTCTAGGTTTGTTCTTAAGTTAAATTTGTATGTAAGTCAAAACAGATACATTATTTTAATAAATGTAATTACAACAGATGTTTGTCTCAACATATTATTAGGCAGCACGGTGTCGGTTACTGTATAAAATCCTCGGCGGGGCACTTATACCATACCGCCTATACCTCTTCCTTTAGGTTGAATGCTGGGCCCACCTACATCTCAACATTCGATATCATATATCTATCCATTATTGTTGGAAGCCTCTACAGGGGTAGAATTAAAGTTAAATTTCGTGGCCAAATGGGCTGATTATTTACGATGCCCATATTTTATCATACATTAGAACTATTAGAGGCTAGC
>NW_027322125.1:0-1898 GCF_032062135.1 Pyxicephalus adspersus | reverse complement strand
TTTACAAAATATCATTAGGACTGTAAAACTGTTACAGGTGACTGTCAGAGACTGTGGCTGGCTACAGGAGACTGTCAGAAATTGCAGATGTAGTACAGCAGATTGTCAGAGACAGTGGATTTGCTACAGGAGACTGTAAGAAACCGTAGATACATTACAGAATAGGATCAGAATCTACTAGCCTGAAACAAAGAGACCATAGACAACCATTGACCCTGACTGTTCCATGTTCACAGTCCCTGACACTCTTTTGTAGCCAATCCACAATCTCTAAAATTCTCCTGTAGGACAGCCACAGTCTCTGACAGTCATCTGTAGCAAATCCACAGTCTCTAAAACTCTCCCATAGGACAGCCACATCTGACAGTCATCGGTGGCACATCTACAATCACTGACAGTCTCCTGTTGCACATATACAGCTCCCCACAGTCTCTGACAGTGTCCTTTAGCACATCCACAGTCTCTAACTGTTTCCCGTAGCACATCCACAGTCTCTGGCAGTCTTCTGTAGCACAGGCATAGTCTCTGACAGTCTCCTGTAACACATCCACAGTCTCTAACAGTCTCCATACCACATCTACAATCACTGTCAGTCCCCTGTAGCACATTTGCAGACTCTGTCAGTCTCCTGTTGCACATATACAGTTTCCTACATTCTCCTATAGCTTGTCCTCAGTCTCTGACAGTCTCCTGTAGCACATCCACAGTCTCTAACAGTCTCCATAAGACATCTACAATCACTGTCAGTTTCCTGTAGCACATCCACATTCTCTGATTTACAGTCTCTGACAGTCTTTTGTATATAACATGCAACCCTTTGCTGATATCACTTGAGGAATACATTATCTAGTAAGCTGATCAGCACGGATGTAGAATGTTTATTAAGAATAGTTGGAATGTTACTAAAATTGTCCTAAGTTTATAATTTATTCTTATTTAGGACACAAACTGTTGAGTGGGTTTCTTTTTTTGGTGGGGACTGTATATATTTCTGTGTCCAGCGGTGGGTGGCCCGCGTAAACATTTTTTGGCCAGTCCAAGAAAATATCAGCCATTGTCAGATATTGGCCAATTTTTGAAGTCTTGGTTATTGGGACATTCAGGAAAAAAGGACAACTTCTTAGCACTTCTACATTATTTTTTTTTAAATGAAAAACAATGCTGACAAAAGTCATGTGGTGACATGTGAGTGTTGTTTGTACAAGGCAGAAGTGCAAACCTAGAGAAATTCCCCAACACAACAGCCAGGGGAAGAGGAACTGTGCACAACAGCTGCAGCCAAGTTTCAGGAGGAAGACTGGTTCCTTAAAAGTGCAATAAATATGGAAAATAAACATTGTAAAATTGTTTTCTTAGTTGACTATGCTTTGGTCTTGGCAAGACCCACTCCCTCTATTTCTTGTGCAGGCTTCCTAGGACCAATAAGTAGATACAAAGGGCCTGATTTATTAAAGCTCTCCAAAGCTGGAGATGATACGCTTTCATCAGTGACCCAGAATTGAAAACATTTACTAACAATTAGCAAATGGCTTTTAAGAAATCTATTCCAGGGTTACTGAATCACCCAGCTTCACTGATAAAAGTACCATGTTTCCCCGATTTTAAGTCATCCCCATTAAATAAGCCACCCCCGATTTTTGAAAAAATAATTAAAATAAGACACTCACCCGTAAATAAGACATCCCCCGATATTTGATCCTGTGTGTGTCTCCTTGATGCTGGCTGCAGCGCGTCTCCTCCTGGCTGCAGTGCAGAGTGAAACTGAAAGTAACAAGCCGACATTCTGCACCAGGAAGCAAGCTGGCCCTAACAGAGATCCCTGCCTTAACGGAGATCCCTACACTTAATTACCGGTAAGTGAACAGAAGGGGACAATCAATGGCATAGAGTGATCAGAA
>NW_027322124.1:0-1899 GCF_032062135.1 Pyxicephalus adspersus | reverse complement strand
GTGCTTGCTCCATATGGTTTGACTTGTTGCATAGGCATATGAATAAATGTCCTATAACTTTGCTTAATCGAGAGGTTTGATGAGCCTTAAGGTAATGACTAAGCTTCACTAGAAGATCAACTAGATACCAAATAGTTATTTATGTTAATTGTTCAGGTTACAAGACTTAAAACCTTACAGTGATCCAAGGGAATTTTTAAGGAAACCTTAAGGTGCCTTTGTTATTTATTGAAGTGCATAACGTTTAAATGGTGGCCTTACTACATACTCTATATATCGTAAAAGCAAAGTTTATTTTTGCAATATATATCATTTCCTATGTCCAGGGGCTGATTATGCAGTACCCTGCTATTGCTTTAACTTATTGTTAAATCAACAGTAATGCGACCATATCACTCCCCCATCTTTAAAAGTGCAGAGTTATAGGTTTTCACTTCCAAACTGCCCCAGAACTCCTGATGCAGTTAGCCCCAAGAATTTAGGATTTTTCCCCCCTAATACCCACTAAACTTTCATTTAGCCAGCACAGCTTATTTTACAAAAAAGAAGAAATCTCCAAGTTAGCAAGTTACATCACAGAATTTAAAGGGTTTAAATATCCGAGAAATCAAAGGTCAAAGATATTATATCCGATCCGAGGTCAAAGATTACAGGGGACTCATTTTGAAAGTAACTATAATCCCAAATTGAGTAATTTGTACTTTACAAAGGTATATCATGCTACAGATGCCAATACTAAAACTCAAAGTGTTTCTACTTTGTTTAACAAGAGCTCTGGCTTCTTACTCACTAAGGAATTTGCTGATTTTAAAAGACATTTTTGTTTTTACAGGGTAACTTAGATGGATCACCTTTTTACATTGGCCAATGTCTACTTTCGAAACAGCGGCTAAGTTAATTTTTTGCTGACTGTTATGGTAATTCGGAATGAATTTGCAGTTGGTATGATTGTCCTGGGGGGTGGGGGTTAATGTTCCTTTAAACCTGCTCAAGGACACATTGAATGGTAAATCAGCTATGCCATAAAAAGTACTGAAGAAAATTAAACATCTCTTGCAATTAACGCAATATACTTTTACCACTTTGTAGAGATTTTACATATTATTCCCACAGCAAATACTCTAGCATTGACTATTTTTTTCATTTCACAGATGGATCTATAAAAACTTAAGAGTGCAGATTTAGGCATCCAACTACATTAGGACCATGCCCCCATTTCTCTCTCTGGGCAGGACCCAGGAAAACCCCAGGAATTAGCATTGAAGACATAATAAGACCCCCTTAGTGATAAAGCTATCCATGGGCAAATTGAGAACAAATTATTGACTTTCTTTTTTGGAAAACATCAGCTTTTTAGCTGGGGTCCTTAGAAATGTGAAATATATGCATCTCATATATACAAAAATTTTGACAACGATGGTCACTCTACACATCTGGCTAGTAGGATATCCTAACAATTTTACAAATTTTATTCTGAATTATGTAATCTTTCAGGGGGTATTCTATCTACCCAACTGTCCCAATAGGAGATCCGCTGGGGGGGGCGCACCCCAGAGCCACAGAACACGTCCCCTTAATACATGAATATTAAGAACATTTCTGGTACACAAAATAATTGAATTTAAAAAAAAAGGTATTTCATGGTTACTGACTGCTCAAGATTATGGAGCTGCTTCCATTCCATGCTTTTAATATTTGCCCGAGGAACAGAACAAAAGTAACTCTTTTGCAATGACCAAACTCAGCAGAACAATGTTTTGCCAGTTTACTTTATAATATCCCATTTTGGCCACACTTTATCAGATACTCTTTATTTCAGAATTTGCTGGCAGATAACTTGGAACAAAAAATGTAAATTGCTCTGTATTATGTAATAGTAATCCTGATTAGGTCCATTAT
>NW_027322123.1:0-1900 GCF_032062135.1 Pyxicephalus adspersus | reverse complement strand
CAGATGAAAAAAGGTTGGACACCACTAATCTAGTATACGCGACTTATGCATAATGGTGTGAAAAATTCACAGGTACAATTCCAATTACCAAAGCAGAAAGTTACATGAAGGTTTTAGGTTAATAATTTACTTTTTTTTTTTTTTTTGCAAAGTGAACAAGTTACATTGAAGCTTTATAAACACAGACGTGAAAATCTTGCTTCAGGTTTTCAGCACTATACAGAATTAAAGCCTAAAATATATCACTGGAGGATGTGAGCGACAGTCACAGATTGTTTTCAATAAGTACTTTCAGATATCAGTACAGAAATACTTTCAATAGGCAAGGTACGCAGGGTACTAAGCCAGAGACCTGCTCTCAAGAGAGATTTGATATTTTTGGTTGATTTACTAAAGGAGTACAGGGTATTCTCTTAAAAAGTTGATTATTACACTACCAGGTAACCTTCTCTTAGCTTAATGAATAGGTCAAAATTCACCTTGCAATAAATACAGATAGAAATAGTAGATAAAAAATAGATTCTTGCTTACACATGATTGGGTGACTAAAGTCAGCAAAGCTTTATCTCATTCATTAGGCTAAGTGAAGTATCCATTGCAAAGTAATAATTTGCTTTGCTAAATGAACAGTGTAAACCTCTTTATTAAGCAATCACCCTTTTGTTTTGACAATAAAAAAGAAGTCACTTATTTTTCTTCTTGGCAACTGTAACTGTCAGTTAGCTTGATTGAAACATGTGAACAGGGAAACCCCTGGCTGCTGTTTTTTTTTTTTACTGGCACAAAAAAAAATGACATCATTACAAACTAAAGGGCAAAGCACTGAATGACTGTGGCTCAATCACAACAAAGGTGCCTTCTTTGTAAGATTAGTCATAGATCACCCACCTTAAACTCCACTTTACCATAAATGACTAACTTGAATAAGATATTGTAAGACTGATGAAAGATCCTTATCCACTTCAAACCCTATTTTGCGTTTTGTTTTAAAGGGAAAGTCATTTGAATACATAACATATGATACTACCTTAAATGTATGGTTTTAATTACAAAAAAAAAAAAAAACATTATTACAGGGTTGTTTAGATCGCTTCACCTCACACTGGCTTTTGTCAGTTTACCTTTAATTACATGTTTTTTTGTTGACCTACCTAAGCATAACAAATACTTTTCTTCGGAAATCCAATAAAAGATGTAGTCTAGCCATGAGATACGTAAAAGCTGTGCTCGATGCAAAGTACCATTACTTTATTGTCCAACCATCAAAGTTATCTTTCTTAGAAGTTCTTTTGCAAACAGAATAGTCTGGATATTGAAGTTGTCTTTAAATCTGGGCATGTGCAAGTGTATATTGTAATTTAACTGCATATTTTAATGTTTTGAATTTCAATGTCCAGTAAAGAAAATAATTGCATTGCGCTATAGACATTTAGAGGAGAAAAATAAAATCTAATTTTTTGACAAATTGTTTCCTTGGAATATATAATATATACTTTCTGATAGCAAAAATAGTCACCATCCTAATTCCTAAAGTAATCATAACTTAAATCTTAAGAATAAAGA
Source organism: Pyxicephalus adspersus (assembly GCF_032062135.1). Taxonomy (NCBI): domain Eukaryota; kingdom Metazoa; phylum Chordata; class Amphibia; order Anura; family Pyxicephalidae; genus Pyxicephalus; species Pyxicephalus adspersus. The sequence goes on along the minus strand of NW_027322123.1, from coordinate 337 downwards.
TTTCTAAAATTAGTTGGTTATAATAGAAGATTTTTAAATCTTAGAGCTAAAGGTGGACCCTGCACATCTATTGACAGACTCATGGAGATTATTACTGGGCACAGTTAGAGAATCCACACCTTTTTCAATATCCCATAAACCTCAACTAGGTTTTGGCAGATTTTACATTTTACATCTATAATGTGTCATAATTCAAATTGTGGTCTCTCTTTTCCGCTCTATACAGGAAAACTAAGCAATGTATTAGGGAGACAAATGTCTGCTTAAAGTAATAATTAGGACAGAAAGCATCATCGGTAAACCATAATAGTCTACTGCAAAATACAGACATTTAAAG
>NW_027322122.1:0-1900 GCF_032062135.1 Pyxicephalus adspersus | reverse complement strand
CCCCCCAAAAACAGAAAAAACATTATAAGCAACATAATTTCAAGCAGCATATAGACACAGAGCTTTTACATTGTTTTTGTGTTTAGCAATAACCTTAGCAGTTGTGTTTTGGTGTTACTTTACTTAATAACTAAAGATAACTGAACAAGGTTGATTACAGCATTTTGAACCTTTACTGAAATTTATAGATCAGAAAAAAATAGTTTAACCTTGAACCATTTTATATTAACCTTATCCTGGGGCCCACTGAGCCCTCAGAAGAGAATATTTAAAAGTACCCATGAGCATAGATATGGTGAGCTTAATTGATTAGTTGAGTCGAGTGGTAGCATGGGACCAATAGAAAATCAGAATTTTGGCTTTATTGGGGAAATCATAGAAGTAAGAGCTTCCGAGGAGCGAAGCCTAGAATTTACTCTGCCTGTTTTCAATATGTAGAGCATTAGCATTTCTTGGCATTTATAGCAGGCAAATGAAAATTACATTTACAGTTTAATGTTTACATTTTAGAGCCTAATTTCCAGTAAAGTAATCCCATTGAGTCTTGACATTTTTTCTTTGCAGATATAAGATTACTCCAATCTTTCTCTGGAATCTTCTTTCAGTGGGTTACCACAACAGATATATTGTCCATTCACAAAAACCATGATTACTGCACTGCCTTTTGAGTGGGCAATATATTACATGGTGCTATACTACCTTCTTTGAGAGATTAGTGAAATGTGCATGTTTATTTATAGCATACCTAAACTCAACATTTTCTCTTTACATAAAAGGGTGGACAACCCTTATATGTAAAGGGAAAATGTTATTTGTTTTTTATTTTTTTTAAATGCAACACCCTTTTAAAAAATAAAAAAGTTAAGCACTTCTCCATTCAGCCTTCATCATCTAGGCGATCAAGACTGAATGGGCCCACAGAGCTACTTTACACATCCCAGGAGGCTCTGGGGGCTCCTATTGCACATGCCCTAATCTCAGACATGCACAGAAAGAGATTTTTTTCTATTAAGAGAAAGAGATGCCAATCTCATGCAAATGCAGTCTTTTTTTCCCCTTTACAGTGGGCAGTGTTACCCGATCTTGGACCTGTGCAGTGCAAGATTGGGTCACATGCCAAGAAGACCAAGGAAGAAGAAGCATGTTGAGAATGAAGATGGCGGCTCCTGGCACAGTGAAAAGGAATTCCAGAATGGCACAGGACCAGATCGCTGGAAGAACCAATAAAGGTTTTTTTTTGTTGTTTTCGGTTTAGTTCTGCTTTGTTTGACAATTACATCCTTTTGCATTGCAAACTGGAATATAACACAGGCATATTAGTCTTCATCAAGCGTCAACCAAAACTTGCTTTTGTAATTCCCTGTGCTAAAATACACTCTTTAAATGATTTTTGCATGAGGATATCATATGAGGGTTGCTTAATCTGACTATGAAATACGTAGTTTATAATTTAGCATGGAAATCAAATACAACAGTAAAGCATATGGTTGGTCTAATTTACTCCATACATTTTTCGTTTCTCTGTGCCTTAACTGCTGCTTAAAATTATGTTGCTTATAATGGTATTTCTTTATTTAGGTGGGATTAGGGGGACTTTTTCAGCAACTGGTAAAAGTTTAGGCAATTCAAAAAATGTATTTCAGAGAAAGTGTAGCTTTTTAAAACAAATTTTCATTTCTGGTATTTGGTGATCACAAAATGGATTTATATCCTTTGCATCCATTGAGGAACAAAATGAATAACACTTTTTTTTGCCTGGAATTATGGATTATGGATTTACAGCTTTAACAGGGATATATCCCCATAATATGTTAAGTCTTGAAAAAACTCCATAATAATTTAGATAACACAGTAAAGACATTTTAGAAGCCCGAATAGTTGTTGGTGTTATATTTTTTTT
>NW_027322121.1:0-1900 GCF_032062135.1 Pyxicephalus adspersus | reverse complement strand
AGTTAGAGGTAAGTGCTGTACTCAGGCAGTGCAGAGTATTTCAGGAAGGGAGCGAGAGGCAAGAGCTTATCACCAGGACAGACTATTTAGTAGCGGAGTATCTCCGCAGAGGAGAATTATAGCAAGGAACCTAGTCCTCCAGCAGTGCCGAGTATTTCAGCAGAGAAGCATTAGATAGAGAAGAAGAGGTTAAAAAAAAAAAAAAGCAGCGTTCTCCAGAAGTGCAGACTATTTCAGGAGATGAGAGTACAGAATGGAGTAACAGAGCAGAGTATTTTACCGGCAGGGAGTTACAGGAAGCAGCAGAGTCCTCCAACAGGGCAGCGCACATGTGTACATGCATCCACATTAAGAATTTACCCGGTTAGCATTTACCATACTGATATAAATGCAGAGCTACGTTTCCTATTAACTGATAGATCAGAGAAAGACTTGTCTGATATATTTGGCAGGAGGTATGGACAGTAACTAATGTACACATCAGCTTTAAGCCAGTTAATAAGGTACATTGTGGGCATTCTTCTATTGGCTGATTGTTGTTTATTACTTTAGTACATTCATCCTTGTATATGTAATATCTTTTAACTACATTAAATACATTAATCCATGTCTAGTTTCCTTTCTTTGCTCGATTCAATTAACACACTGAGAACCAAAAAGCACTGTAAGAGTTGTTCATAAATATACCCCGTAATGGTCTCGGGTTCAAATATGTAAAAAATGTTGACAATCTCCATGGGGTGTACTTACCATATATACTCAAGTATAAACCAATATATTTTTTTGAAAACCTGAAAATCCTATTAGAAAAAGAATTTCGGTTTATACTTGGATGACACCTAGTGACATGTCCTAGAACTGCATTTGTTTCTAGTGACATATCAGATCAAAGACCAGCTGTTTGTTACACACTTTACATGAGAACACCGCGTCATCTACTGGTGGTCAAAAATAATGCACAAATTATTATTTAGGAGCAAATGACTCATCATAACCAACTCAAAAATACAAAATATTTTAGACTGTAAAAAGGAGGAAAAAATGTATTCACATTAAGCCCTTGTGATTTTTATTTGCCCTTCTAAATGATTAGATGTATTTATTTACATTCATTTTACTGGCACTTTTATTACTTACTAATGGCTGCATTTTGTACCCTAGGTTTATACTTGAGTCAATGTATGTTTACTTTTTTTCTGGTAAATGTAAGAATCTTTTAAGTATTTATGGTACTTTTCCATATAACAACATGATAAATTATGACAACCCTGCTTAGTCCCCCCAAAACTTGTTCCTGACTTTGATAGGGCATAGACTGCACAGTTTGTAATGACTTTCTTGTAGCTGATGGCCCTCTTAGGAAATCTGGATAAGCGAAGACAATGAAATCCACATTTGATGTATGAAAATTCCTATCAATCATCAGTTGTATTACATTTTTTTTGTGGATGGGAGAGGGGGAGCCTATGGGAGATGTGCTCTATGAACCGGGGGACAACTTGGTGTTGGGAGGGTAGCTCAGTTCAGAAGACTTTTTTCATGTTTATGTTAAAGAGAATGAAGAAAGTTTTTGTCCTTTTTAATATTAAACTAAATTACAAAAAAAAAAAGATAAAAGGTTTTTTGCTTTTGCTAAATCTACATTGTGGACCCGACCAATTCTCCGTCGTAAATCAGCAAAAGGAAATGCTGGAGCCCTCAAGGACAGCCGTGTAATTATAGATCTCTGGCTTTGGAAGAAGAGAAAATTCTGAAAAATGTTTTGTACGAGCACATTGAAGTCCTCGACGTTCTAGAACTTCTCTGTGTGTGTCCTTGAATTGAGTTACAGACTCTTCCTGAGAGAATAATGAATCCAAATATCAATTTTATGAGCTTTCCACCTACAGCTAGGACTAAC
>NW_027322120.1:0-1904 GCF_032062135.1 Pyxicephalus adspersus | reverse complement strand
TTTTTTACGAACGATTTTTTGCCCAATCGATCGTTCGTCGTTCGATTGGAACGATAAAAATTGGAAGTGTGTACGCACCTTAACTCTTTAATGACCAAGACAATCTCTGCAGTTGTTTCTTTTTGGATATCAAATTACAGATTGCACCAGAAGTTAATAAATCTCTAGACTCCATAAAGATTTTTTTTTTTTTTTGCTTTGTTTGTTATTAACAGTAAGGATTTTATACAGTAACTGACACCATGCTGCCTAATATTATGTTGAGACAAATATTTGTCCTAATTGAACAAACCTACAGTCCCTATCTCGTATGCAACTGGGGGACTACCTGTACTTTACATAAGATGTAAAATAAAAAAATGTTGGATTGCTGCTTAGTTATTATGATTTGCTTTATTTAAAACATTCCTCTTTTTCTAATTACAAGCAACTTGTAAATTAGTCATTTTCCATAAAAGAATAAATGTTGTAATCTCTCTAAAAAAGGGGAAGCCCCATACACTTTTTGTAGATAGGTAGGTGCTGCCCACAGAAGAATCATTGCTTTGCTATGTAGTCAGGCTTTGCTATGCATTATGAGAGCAGCTTGACGTTTAAAGAACAGGTCTCGTCCTCCAAGCCAGACTAGCATCTCAAAATTTAGAGTGTTTAGGGACAAAGGTGATTTCCCCTAAACATTCCGCTGTGTCTGAACTAAGCAAGTAGCAGTCTGCATGTGAGCAGACAACAGCTCCAGTTTGATGACTGATGGAACCAGTTAGAAGAGAGACTGAGGCAGCTCTAGCTTAAAATGGAACAGACAGAGGTTTGCAACAAAATAGCCAGGAAACTTAAGACATTTGTGTTCATTATTATAATAATTGACCCCAACAAGGGAATCATATGTGCATGTAAACGTGTTAGTATATCTTTGCTATAACTTTGTTGGCTTTCTAAAATAAATTGTTTACATGTATTGTTTTTACGAACATATACATCTTTTATTCGGTTAACTGTTCTAAAAACTATCCTGCTCAGATTGCGCTTATCTTTTTTGAAGCTCACAAATAGATTTCTAACTTTCATACCCTTCAATATTAAATGTATTTGTTTAATTACTACATTTTTGTTCACTTGCATCTTACTTTCATTGCTATAGCCTGCCAACTGGTGGGTTAAAGGACCTCTCTCTGGCTGAATTCCACCAGAGTGGCTAACTGGCCAATCCTCTCTCCCTAGTGGTGTAGGGGCTTATTCTTAAAATGCGAGGTCAGTCCTCCTCAAGCTTTGCATTAAGAAGGATGATGTATGTGATATCTCTGCTTTCTGGAATAGCCTTGGCGTGGGCATCTCCGCTCAAGGAAGGATCATTGAAGCTTTCATGAGTCTTTAAGAGGGTTTTTGATGAACCTGCTCAGGCCTACTTAGCAGCCAGCGCTCTCCTGCGTCTTCACCAAGAGTCACTTACCGTGGGCCAGTTCGCTGTTAAAATTTGCACTTTGGCGGTGGAGCTCGCCTGGAACAATGAGGCACTCCATGCTACCTTCTGGCAGGGTCTTTCACACCACATCAAGAATGAGTTGGCTGGTCGAGAGATTCCCACTGCCCTGGATGACCTGATTGATATACGTTTGCAGGACAAATCTCACTCCCGCAAGGTATTCTCTCCATGACTACCGTGTTTCCCCGAAAATAAGACCTACCCCGAAAGTAAGCCCTAGCATGCTAATCATGCAAGGGTGAAATATAAGCCCTCCCCCGAAAGTAAGCCTTATTGGCTTCTTCGGAGGGTGTGGTCACGTGGTACACGGAGGGATACCAAGAGGAAGGAGGGAGCAGAGAGAGAGAGAGCAGGAGATTTCAAAAGCACTGGAGCAAGGGGTGAAGAAATCGCAGGGTTAATTAACCTACAGTACTCTGGTGTG
>NW_027322119.1:0-1906 GCF_032062135.1 Pyxicephalus adspersus | reverse complement strand
CTAATTACACACTGTTGTGTTGACATACTACTATTTCTTATTTTTTTCACACTCCTATAACTGGGCCACATTCAGTCTTGTGGATGACTCATTTGCCTTCACTATTTAAGAAAGCTGAAAAACTAAATCTAGGAAACTTTGGCCTGCAATGGCTGTCCTACTTCAGTGATGAGTAAAGTATGTTGTAATAAAAAGAGCAGCATGAACTCATTTAGGATAAGCTGTGTCTGAATTGGGAGGGAAGTCGAATATGTATGTTGAAAATGCAGTTATGTAAAATATTTGTTTTTCTTTCAAAATTACTGGAGATTATTCTTGTCACAAAAAGTTGAAAATACAGGGTGCTACAGGCAAAGTGTGTATGAATGGATTAACTAGTTACAAGAAAGAAAAACAATTAACATTTGCAACATTTGATTCTCCAAAGACCAGTATTGTCCCTGGTTCTTTTCACCCTACAATATATTTAGTGACCAGATGGAGAGTTTTATCTTAGATTATAAAATATCACATATTATTAAGTAATGGACTGGTGATTGTAATATATTAGGTGTATTAGGGATGGGAGTTTTTACCATATACCAGAGAGCCTTTACAATATAATTGGTTCAACTGTGTAAACCTGTTTCAGAAGTCACAAGGGAAAACACAATAACAAACAAACAAAAGGTTTAGGCAGAATTTACATTTGTGTAGTGTAACTACATACAAAGCATGTAACAAGAATCCGTGAACTGCAGTGTCATTCATTCTAAATGGCATCCCAACACACTTTGCCATTGGGCCCAGGTTTGCTTTGATTTACTCTAGGCACACCAATTATCTCCAACATCTCAAATATTGGCTAACTGGCTTCTCCCCTAAATTGGCCTGTATTAAAGACATATGACTATGGTAGTTAGTGATAGGACAATAGATGGTGTAAGATCTGTTTATTATGTCTGTGCTACCTAAAAAATAAAAATTAATAATTAAAATGTCATAGGGCAGGTAACCCACTGAAATATTTTTATTTTTTTTCAAAATATTTTTTATTATGGCATTTCAAACAGAGGGGAAATGGAAGTACAGTACATCCAAATAAACATAAAATACTAATTAAAAAACACAATAAACATTTCCATTCTTTTGGGTTAGTAAACAAAGGGTAGCATTGAGGGATAAGTCTGATGATTTTGAAAAACAAATAAAGTATAATGTTCATTGTCGTTCACAGGCCCAATTGTTTTTTAATATTTCTACCAAATCAAGGAGGGGGGAAGATAAAAATGGTTAATGGTATGAAAATATAAAAGAGCAGTAAAGAAAAATAAACATTAACTAAAAATATTAAATGAATACATACGTTCCTGTCTCCGAAAATGAGCTTTATCATAACATAAAAGAGATCACCACTAAATATATGAAGGGTAAAGAAAGAGAAAGGACAGCCTTTTTTAGAGGTACCACGGAGGTAATTATGTATAAAAACAGTAAAATTTTTAAGGTACACAAAATTTTAAAACAATGATAGAATAATGTTACAAATGGCATAATAAAGTACTCTATTCATACTATATTAGTTGATTAAAAGGTTTACAGACATGCATATAGATCATAAATAAGTTTGGACAAAAAGGCTTTGGCACCCAAACCAATTGATTTGGACAATACATTTATAGTGTGTAATTGATGTACGGCTAGCTATACACAGAATACTACTACTATATATATGAAACATGACATATGTCCACCTTGTCTTATTGTGTAGAAAATCAGCTGATTGAGGCACCAAAAGTCCTAAGATGGTACCATGAAGAACCACAAAATGTCTCAATAATATCTTCTAATTGTTCAGGGGGTAGGGTTGTTTTTAAGAATGCCATCCAAGTATCAAAAAATATGGCGGGGTGAGTGTCGAGTTGTA
>NW_027322118.1:0-1906 GCF_032062135.1 Pyxicephalus adspersus | reverse complement strand
CGAGGCTGAGTAAGGGCTTGCTTTTAATGAAGACTGCTGTGTTAGATTGGGGTACTGGCATCTGTCGAGTACTGGTACTGGACAAGGGCCTTACAGTAATTTCTTTAACAAAAACCATAACTTTTAATCTCATAGAGTAGCATATTAGCATCTACTGATACAACTTGGCAAATATGCCATCTAGCTATGTCAACTATTCAACCTCTCCCTTTATACTGGTATCTACCCCTCCGCTTTCAAACATGCCATTATTTTCCCTATCCTGAAGAAACCCCCTCTAGACCCCTCCATACCTTCTAGCTACTGTCCTATCTCTCTTCTCCCATATGTTTCCAAAATTCATGGGTCCCTTGTCTATAAAAGACCCACGATTACCACCGAGCACTAACTCTCTCCTTGACCCCCTCCAGTCTGGCTTTCGAGCTGCCCATTCCACCAAAACAGCCCTCGCTAAAATGGCCGACTTCCACAGAGCACAAGGCAGCATTACCCTCCACCTTCTCTTATATCTTTCCTCTGCTTTTAACACTGTTGCTCACCCTCTAACACAAATATTGAACATCATTGGTATCAGTGACACTGCTCTCTCTTGGTTTGCTTCCTACCTGTCTGACTGCTCCTACCAAGTTTCTTTCAATGGTAATTCCTCCCCTCCCACTCGCCTCCCTGTTTGTGTTCCCCAAGGGTCAGTCCTTGGACCGGTTCCCATCTCTCTGTACACCTCCTCAATCAGTAGTCTCATACCCTCCTTTGGATTACAGTTTCATCTGTAATCTATCTGTCCACCCCTGACTTGTTTCCCTGAGTCCCGAATAGTTTCATGCTGCCTGTCATGCCTGACGACATTGATGTCTGACTCAACCTGGATAAAACAGAACTCATCTTCCACCCTCAAATTCAAAATCCCCCCCTAACATATCTCTTATTAACAACACTGTCATTTGTACCTCCCGTAAAGCATGTTGTCTTGGCATCACCTTCGATTCTGCCCTCTCCTTTACCCTCCATATTCAGAAAGTTTCCTGGTCCTGTCACTTTCACCTGCGCAACATCTCCAAAATCCGCCCCTACTTTTCCCCAGAGACCACCAAACTCCTTGTACACACTCTTATCATCTCTCGTCTGGACAACTGTAACATTCTCCTCTCTGGTATTTCACTAACCTGACTCTCCCCTCTGCAACCTATTATAAATGCTGCAGTCAGACTTATCAATCCTTCCCATTTCTCCTCTTCGGCTGCCTCTCTTTGTAGCTCTCTTCGTGGACTTCAAGCTCCTGTGCTTTGCCTTCAAATCTCTCCACAGTTCTTGTCCCACTTACCTTTCTGGCCTGGTAAAAAAGATTTCCCTAGCAGCTCTCTTCACTCCTCCAATGACCTACTTCCTCACTCATAACCTCATCACATGCAAGGCAAAAGCTTCAAGGCTTTTTTAGAGCTGCTCGGACTCTTCCTCATTCTATTCGACTTGCTCCTACTTTCTGCTCATTTTTTCAAACTTGCCTACCCGTCTTCTTCTGTCTTTTAAAAGCCTCACTTTTTCCCACCACCACGTCTCCCCTCTTATTGTGTGGTATTTCCCTCACGTCCTAAATTGTAAGCTTTTCAGGCCAGGGTTCTCTTCTCCTCTTGTGTCTTACTCTTGCTGTCTGTATTTGTCTGTCATTAGCAATGCCTATTTAATGTACAGCGCTGTGTAATATGTTGGTGCTATATACACTAAATCCTGTTTAATAAAAATAATAGCTCCAATAGCTGTGTAAGTCCGGTGAGATTTTTTTTCCAGGATCTTTTGGACTGTACCTGACCTGTGCTGAAGATTTACATTTGCCTGTGCAAATGAACCAGTATATCTATTATGCTGAATATTTTCGAACATAGTAAACGTAAAACACTGCTTTAAACCT
>NW_027322117.1:0-1906 GCF_032062135.1 Pyxicephalus adspersus | reverse complement strand
ATGTATTTGTGGTTCGGATGTGGTTACTGGTTAGTATTCTGTCAGGATTCATGACAGACAAATGTAGAATGGCCATCTTCTTGTCATTGATATCAGCATGGAATAACTGGAGATCCTTTAGAAAGAGGTTACTAAAATATACCAATAAACAAATAGGTACAATGGTCCTGTGAATATGAAAACAACTACCACAATAATACATTATTTCTATATTTTTTTTACCTTTTAAATATTTCTGACAACATAGATCTGGTTCAGAACAAGTATTAATACTCGGAATATAAGTTTTGTTTATTAGTAGAATATAATACTTTATTCAAAAGCTTTACGTAGTATGACATTGGTGACCTTGACCAAGCTTTTTAATTTAATCTTTTATTTGCCTGCATCCCAAATACGAAAGCTATTTTAGTGGAAGTAATACAAATGACTCTAGCTTCCTGCCAATTTCTACATCTTAAAGAATCTTACAAAATTCAATGACATTATAGTCATTTAATGACATTCAAAAGCTAGTGATTTTATCTGAAGACAGGACCCATTCCAATCTCATCAGCAGATGATGCACACATACATCCTGAGTCACATAATTCTTCAGTTAGTTAGCCGTAGGACTGGCAACTCAACTGAGCATGAAAACTGGCAATATATACTTGACAGTACCGAGCAGATAGTTTAAAACATGGGACTGTCTGTAATTAACTAACAATTCAGGAACAATTTGACATGTCTGCCTTACAGTGGAATGCAACTCACATCCTGTGCTACAACCTAGATGTGAAATTCATCTTGTATGTGCAATTTTCACAACACTGCTTCCCAAAGTAGAACAGTGGACACATTCACAATGCTTTCATTCACAGAGGAATACTTATTCTAAAATGTACTTTCTCCTTGCTGGAGGTGAAATATGTGCTATAACCATCAGTATTTTCTGCAAAGCAATTATGAAAGATGAATATATTTGATTCACAGTGCTTTCAAAACAGTTTAGACCAATGTACTAGACTTTGGGTATCATATTAAAATATATTCTCTCTTTTGTATTATCCCAAAAATTCCCCCATCATAATTGGGCTGTCCCATCTGCAATAAGAAACCTGCCTGCTCACATTTTTTAGTTGTAAGATTTAGTTCAACTTTAATCCTCCAGGTGCGGGAGATCCCATCATGGTTTTATTGACTATAGCTCTTTGTTTTCCTAATTTCTCATTAAACCCCTCTGGCTACAGAAGGAAGAGGACCTTCTATCTATTGTGTAAAGCTACGTACACACGTCAGATTTTTATCGCCCGATAATCGGCATCGGCCAATTATCGGGCGAAAATCTGCCGTTCATGCATCGTCCACTCCCTTGTCGTTGGAAAGGATCGTGAAAGATCCTTTCCAACGACAAAAATTGGCAGTGTGTACGCAGCTTAAGAGATTACAGATCCCCTTTCTGAGACCAACCAATTGATCTACCTAAATTATTTGGCTAATTTGTATTTGCAATATCTTTGTTTTTTTTTTCTTCTTAAAAATAATGAAGAAATGACTTATGAAAATAGACAATTGGAAGACAATGCCATTCTAGAACTTTATTTATGCACATCTTCCTGATGATAGGTAATCATCCATAAGCAGCAGCCATACAGTCAGATTGTCACCTGATGATGCCAAAATTGTTCATAGCATGTGACAGCCTCTTACCACATATGGCTCTGTGTAGTTATAGTAACATTGTAAAAAATTGAATGTGAAATAGAATAGAATGGTAGGTTGTTTTTTATCACTTTTGGGGTGACACACACAAAAAATATATTACCTCCTAAATTGTTTTTAATACAAATATCATATATACTCCCTGTTTTTTGTTTTTATTTTTTGGGGAGTGAGGTTGGCAAGTATTGGAAGCGGACCATGG
>NW_027322116.1:0-1907 GCF_032062135.1 Pyxicephalus adspersus | reverse complement strand
ATATAACAAAACATGTCACAAAATATTTAGTATGGGTGAAGGTTAGGTTTGGGCTTTTTTTAACTGTCAATTCATCTGAAATTCCCTGGCAGATGGCGGAATTTCTCTACACTTCCCATTTCAGTTCCTATTAAAACAATGACTCGTTCTGCAGCCAATCTTAGAAGTGCACAGCTGTCACAATAGGAATTGCTATCTGTATAAAATTATAAACAAATCTAGAGCGAATTGACAGGGGAATAATTTATAAATAGAGCCCCTTGAGTTACAGTAATAGACCACCAAGCAACAAGATCCACAGTACATTAAACAACATGTTGTTCTCTCACTAGTATCTCAATGAAAATAGAATTTACATGACAATCGTGCTGTATTACTGTAAACTTCATGAATGTTCACAGGGCTTGGGGAAAAAGTAACTATAGTAGATATAAAGTTATGGAATAAGGTTATTCACTAAAGGGATCAGGTGTAACTGCCAAGCCTGTAATTAGGTATATAAAATAGAGAAAAACCATAGAGAGCAGGCTTTGGAGGCAGACAGGCATTTAGGAGAGAAGGTATTTCTAAAATGTACTTTATTTATCAATACTGCACAGAAAAAATGGAGGCTCGCTCGTTCAGCTATTACAATTTCAAAGCTGAACTTTTCGTTTTCGTAACACAATCACATAAGCGAATGAGTGTTGATCTCTTTGCTGATGCGTTTCGCCCATTAGGGGCTTCCTCAGGGGATTTTTTGAAATCAGGGTGCTACAAAAGTGTACAATACAGATATAATAAATATCATATATTAGGAGATATCAGCTTTAAGAATATGTTTTGATATCTTCTAATAAATGATATTTATTATATCTGTATTGTACACTTTTGTAACACCCTGATTTCAAAAAATTGAGTAAACTCACAAAACTGAGCTAATTGTGTTATAAACGAAAAGTTCAACTTTTGTAAGAGCTGAACGAACCTCCATTTTTTCTTTGAAATTGTAAGAGCTGAATGAACCTCCATTTTTCTGTGCTTTCTGTTTAATTGTTGCACTATTGATAAATAAAGTAAATTTCAGAAATACCTTCTGTCCTAAATAACCGTCTGCTTCAAAAGCCTGATCTCTGTTTTATATAGTAAATATAGTAGCCACAATGACACTTACAATCTCAGAAAAGGCATTGTCCCATAGAATGGTGGCCTTGGCATTGTTGTCTTGATTGCCATGCACTATTACCACAAGTGGTAGTGATAAAGCCTGGAGATAGATGGAAAAGGAAACCATTTTCAGAGACATTCATACAAATCAATAAAAGTACAATGAATAAATTATATTATTTTTCATTTGGGTACAATTATCAAACATGGAACTTTTACCGTCTTTTATATGTTGCTATATATTCACAATTCCTGTTACAAAAGAAATGACACCTCCTCTTTCAGCTTACTCATTCATCCACCACCATGTGACATCCTGACCAAACAATGTGTATTACCAAATTTTAATTACTCATCATTTATTAAGGAAGCAACCATCAAAGCTACCCATACCAGGACCTATGCTAAGATCTGAATAAACATTATCAAAATTGTCAAAAGGTATTGCCAAAGGTTAGTTTGCTTGGAAGATGGCAATACTTCACTATATTGTGCAAAAGTAACCCAGCCAATCACATTTCAGATAATTAAAATAAAAATCTAGAATGATTGCTTCAGCTTACTGCGACTTTATGCTTATTGACTAAGGTTATTGCAGGGAAGATGTCTCTCCAAAAACGACAGTGATAAGACATGTGGGTCCTATGCTTCTAAAGTCCTATACAGACATCTGATAGACATCAGATTACTGTCACTAGAAATTACCTTTCATGATTGTTTCCAGTGACAGATGAACAAATGAACACTGGTCACTCAGGCCA
>NW_027322115.1:0-1907 GCF_032062135.1 Pyxicephalus adspersus | reverse complement strand
ATGTTCATTTCTAATACTTGAACTGTAATGACTTAGACTTTCTAATGAGTCTTGAACTCATGGACATCACCAGGTGCTGGGTTTTCTCCTTTTCAATGCTCTGCCAGGTCTTTACTGCAGCGGCTTTCAGTTGCTGTTTGTTTGTTGGCCTTTCTGTCCGAAGTTTAGTCTTCAACAAGTGAAATGCATGCTCAATTAGGTTCAGTTTAGGTGATTGACTTGGCCATTCAAGAATATTCCACTTCTTTGCTTTAATGAATTCCTGGGTTGCTTTGGCTGTATGTTTTGGGTCATTGTCCATCTGTATTATGAAATGCCTCCCAATCAATTTGATTGTATTTAGCTGGATTTGAGCAGACAGTATGTCTCTGAACACCTCAGAATTTATTCGGCTGCTTCTGTCCTGTGTCACATCATGGATAAACACTAATGTCCCAGTGCCACTGGCAGCCATGCACGCCCAAGCCATCACACCATGTTTTACAGATGATGTGGTATGCTTTGGATCATGAGCTGTTCCACGCCTTCTCCATACTTTTTTCTTGCCATCATTCTGGTAAAGGTTGATCTTGGTTTCATCTGTCCAAAGAATGTTTTTCCAGAACTGTGCAGCCTTTTTAAGATGTTTTTGAGCATAGTCCAATCTAGTCTTTCTATTCTTGAGGCTTATGAGTGGCTTGCAGCTTGCAGTGCACCCTCTGTATTTACTTTCATGCAGTCGTCACTTTATGGTAGACTTGGATATCGATATGCCTACTTCCTGGAGAGTGTTGTTCACTTGGTTGGCTGTTGTGAAGGGGTTTCTCTTCAGCTCGGAAATGATTTTGCCATCATCCACCACCGTTGTCTTCCGTGGACGTCCAGGTCTTTTGGCGTTGCTGAGTTCACCAGTGCTTTGTTTCTTTCCCAGGATGTACCAAACTGTAGATTTTGCCACTCCTAATATTGTACCAATTTCTCGGATGGGTTTTTTCTGTTTTTGCAGCTTAAGGATGGCTTGTTTCACCTGCATGGAGAGCTCCCTTGACCGCATGTTGTCTGTTAATTGCCCACACCAGCCCGTGAAATAGCCTTTGAGACAATTGTCCAATTACTTTTGAGCCCCTGAAATGAAGTGATTGTATAGAAAAAAACTTTAGTTCCTCACATTTTTATGCAATCAAGTTCAACCCACTGAATTAAAGCTGAAAGTCTGCAGTTCAACTGCATTTGAGTTGTTTCATTTAAAATTAATTGTGGTAATGAACAGAACCAAAATTAGAAAAAAGATGTCTCTGTCCAAATATTTGACGTTGTCTCTGTCCTAAAAAAACATTACCTGTTCAGATTTTTTTTTTAATAGTGTATTTCCATTTCATTACTCTTATACCAGCCATTATTCAAAAGTGCAGTAAATGCACAACAAATACAGTTTAACAAACCATATCAGAATGCACTGTTGTAACTAAATGCCATGCAATGTAGTTTGCAATTTCCCAAGGTTTGTGAAATGCATTCCACTTCACTCATCTATCAGTAAGATAATGTGGGTCAGTCATTCTTAACCAAGGATACTTCAGAAGTTGCTAGAGATGTGGCAGACTGACCCCCCATGATGGCGCTTTCATCGTTCCAGGTCCAGTACTACCTGTACAGCTGCATGACACTCATGATGATTTGGCTATCTATGGGGGAGTAATATGACTACAGCGGTAAGGTAGGCATTTTTACCAAAGGGCTGCCTTTCCAACAGACCCTGGATAAATCATTTTCAGTCAGGGCTTCCCTAGATCAGACAATTACTACTACTACACAAATACTATCCCCTGTAGTGCAGATTTTGATAAATACGGATCTAAATGGAAAATTAGATATTTTTGAATTTCTTGTCCCCCTTGTTGTAGTTCTTGTCTTGCTCTCACCTTGTA
>NW_027322114.1:0-1907 GCF_032062135.1 Pyxicephalus adspersus | reverse complement strand
CGTGAGCTGCTGATTTAGAATTCATAGAAGGGGTTCCTTCATGTTTAAAAGGCTAAGGTTAAGATTTACTCTATAGAATAATTAGCTCTATAGTTTCATAGTTAGTCAGGTTAAAAAAAGACTTAAGTCCATCAAGTTCAACCACTATGGAAATAAACATATCCCAGATATTATTCCTATAGACATGATGATGATGATATAGAAATGCTGCCAGATGATCCATACAAAGGCAAAAAAACCTATAAAACCCTTGGTAAATTTGCTCCAACAGAGGAATGAATTGCTGGATGAACACTCGCATCCTGCATCCAGCTTTTTCTTAAAGCAATCTTTAGAACTTGCTGAAACTACTTCCTGAGGGAGCCGATTCCACATTTTCACACACTTTACAGTGAAGAATCCCTTCCTTATCCGGAGATTAAACTTCTTTTCCTCCAGATGCAAAGAGCGCCCCCTTGTGCTTTGTAATGACCTTACAGTGAATGATCAGGAAGAGAGTTCTCCCCTTTATACGTTTCTTCTCAAGGGAGAATAGATTCAGTTCAGCTAATCTCTCCTCAAAGCTCAGCTCCTCTATTCCTTTTATTAGTTTAGTTGCCCTTCTCTGCACTCTCTCCAATTCCACAATGTCCTCAATATTAGGTGTAATTTACCACTTGGCTGCCCAACTAAACAGTACTGTCAATGAACTTTGACTTTTTCTTTGTAGTACTAAATATACAATTAAGAGCTGTTTATCCTGCTAAAAAACCAACCGACTTACAAAATCCTGCATCAGCATTCGTCATCCCCGCTCAGTTCTTCCTGTAAACTACAGAACCCTCCCATGCCTCTATGTTTTAAAGGATAAGGAGTTGGTCTGAGAGTGACAATGCTTTTTCTCCATAGATGCAGTCCAGAGATCGAGCATTGTCAGTTTAGGACAAAAAATATCTTCTACATCTAAAGACTGGTAACATATCGGCCTGATTTAATAAAGTCCCCTAAGACTGGAGAAGAAAGACTATCATGGATGAACCTGAGTTATCTGGCAAACCTAGAATAGATTTCTTAAAAATCATTTGCTTTTAGTCGGCAAATGTTTTTAATCCTGGACCAGATCCATTTCAGGTTTGCTGGATTACCCAGGTATTCCCGTGATAGTCCATCTTCTCCAGCCTTGGGGATCTTTAAGAATTCAGGCCATTAGATTTGTCCCATGGACTTGGATACACTTTATTACAGACTGTATTTATTTAAGTCTTTTTTAAACTTTTAAAGCTCAGATAACACAAGGGGGATGAGTGCAGATGAGATCAGTGTCTTCCACTCGGAGAACAGCACAATGCGGAATCGGGGGGGGTGATACGGAGCATACAGCCAGCGGTATGAAATCTCCTCGCTTACACAAAGTGGAATCACCAAGGGAGAGATTTCTATAAATGAGCTTATTGTGATGAATATCATTCACCACCTACCGGGATCATTCATAAAGTGTGCTTGGCTCCAGACCAGTGGCCAGGGGTGTAAAGTGAACCGATTTGTCTTCAGCTGTTTATTATACATAAATATTATAATAATTATAACCACATCTCATCTGTGCGACTGCAAGTCCTCAATTTTATTTTCATTTGGATCTTGCAAAATAATCTAATAAAAACAAATAGAAAGATTCACTACAGGGAAAAATGCAAATAGTTTTTTTTTTAATTTCTCCTCATGAAGTACATTGCTGCTTCTCTCTTTTATATATCCTGATATTGCAATCTTTCCAGACATAACAAAGGTTCCCTGTATCTTAGTATCATATCTCCTAGATTGTAAGCTCTTCTGGGCAGGGTCCTCTCCTCCTCCTGTGTCACTGTCTGTATCTCTCTGTCATTTAAAACCCCTATTTATTGTACAGCGCTGCGTAGAATGTTGGTGCT
>NW_027322113.1:0-1907 GCF_032062135.1 Pyxicephalus adspersus | reverse complement strand
GTACTTTACTAGCTTTAGATATTGCAGCTTGGCATTGCATGCTGTTATTAAGTATATGATCTACCAGAACCCCCAGATCCTTTTCCATTTCTGACCTCCCCAAATGTATTCCCCCTAGACAGTATGAAGCACACATGTTGTTCGCTCCCAAGTGCATAATTTTACATTTATCTATATTAAATGTCATTTGCACTTGGCAATGTACAGTTATTATTTTTGCTTTAATCTGTCTTCAATTTATCATCTATAACAGCTTGTCTTTGAAGTACTCTATCTCCCTTATGGAATTGGAGGAACATATTAAAGAAATACGAAGGTTGGTGGAAGAATGCAGTGAGATGCCAGATTCAGAGGCATCTCAAAGAAAGTCATTGTTGTGTCGATTCATGATAGCAGATGAAGAAAACCCATTGACATCTCAGGTAAATTCTGTCCCATGTCTAATTTTATTGGTCACTATGCTATTCTTTACCACCCTGTGACTACAGCAGAATTGGCACTACCTTTGTACTCTATACCATTTGAAGCAATACAACCAAAATATTAAATCATTCAGAGCTTGGTGTCTTTGATTTTGTAAACTTTTGTATTTTTTAGGCATGTGGGCTGACAGAAAAAGATGTCACCACAATACGGTTACTAAATGAAACCAGGGACATGTTAGAAAGGTAAAGTATATGTGTTGGGTCCTTTGCAATGTAAACCCTCAAAATGAATTGCTTATATTTATCTACTTTTGATCTGACTGAAAGTGTTATAATAAAAGCATAAGGGCAAAACAATACCTACTGATATAAAAAGCCAGTGCAGTCCTGTGTGATCTGCAGTGTTACTATTCGGCACTATGCTTACTATATTTAGGCATTATGCTTTTTAATGGCAAATAAAATCTCTTCTGCCATAGATCATTCTGCTTGCCTATCAGGACTTTTTCTGTTTGGTCAATAAAGGCTTGGGTTTTCTTCAAACAGAGTAGAAGACTGGGAGAAACTGGCAGTCACAGAACAACAGGAGACATTGCACTGCATCACTGGCATGTTAGTCTGCCATAATTTGCAAATGTTCTGGGAATATTTGCACATTATGACAAAACCCTGAGCACCAACAGCAGAATTTACACCACTTTAAATATGGTTATTAGTCCTTTCCAGTTAACTTCCCCTTTATGTTATAGAGATAAGGAGGGGCTCACCAGAACGTTTACAGAAGAGGGTAGAAAAACTTGGGGTAAAGCTGTTTAAAACCCAAAGCCCTCCTTTCAAAAGTGAGCAGCACAGGGAGCCAAAACTACTCATCCGTACATAGGAGTATAGTGAATGAATGTTGTCATCTTAGAACAGAAAGGATCAAAAAGTAAGCATAAGAAAATTAAATTATTAATTAAGAAAATTAATTCAGCCACATCTTGGTATTGGCAAGCAGCAATATATTTTAGTTTTGTTCCTGGATTTAGATTCACCTTAGATCATAGTTTTTAAATTTTGTAGATAACTACATATGAAACACTCTCTATAGGCACAAAAGATCCTTACAGCTACATTTAAATGGTACATCTGTACGTTTTATTAGAATATGCTTAGTAGTTTACAAATTACATAAGGGATAATAACATCAAATAAAAAGAAACCTTTCTGATATGATTTTGTTGTATTTACATCGCAGTCTTTTAGCTGCCTAATTCAGAAAATCACAGAACAGAAATATTTTTTCTAGGGCAAATTCAGCAATGTTTAGTCTAATTTTAGACTGCCTATGCAAAAAAAAACCCAGTGATCTTTTACACCTAATCATTCACAGTTTATGGCTTGCATTACTGCATGTGTTTGCACATCCACAGTGAGGGAAATAAGTATTTGATCCCCTGCTGATTTTGTACGTTTGCCCTCTGACAAAAGAAAATGACCAGT
>NW_027322112.1:0-1908 GCF_032062135.1 Pyxicephalus adspersus | reverse complement strand
AGTTTTCCAGGCCATTGTTTTAGAATGTATTGAAGCCACAGACAGCCAGATTTTCAGATGGAGGTCAGTATAACACCTAGTGTAATAGAAATATTATTACAAGTTATATTATTATTACAAGTATACCAACAATCCAAATATTATTGACTCAGACTGCCTCATGTTTAATGTTAGAAATTAGATTGGATGAAAGGTATTTCAGAAATTCAGTAACGTATATGCAGTACGTGGATGTATCTGCTATCAGGGCATTGCTAGATGAATTTATAATTCTTATACTAAATTATCATTCTGAATTGCACTAAATACAGAAATAGAATTAAAGAAGAAACAGTCTTGTCAACTACAAGAAAACAAAAGTAGCATCTGGTTCATTGTTATAAGTGGGTAACGTTGATCTACTGCTGGAGTCTCAAATTTGGAATTAACAAATTTGTTGTTTTTAACATTCAAGATATAAAATATATTGTTACCAGATGTAACAAGGTGGAAGTATTTGTTGCACTACAGGGATAAAGAATGACACAATACACTTAGGTGCTGCTTGATTAAAAGTTAATATTTATCTTTATTGGATGCGTGCTGTTCCAGCAGCAAGATCACACGATTGGACCCCACGGAGAGACCATTTTCATATCATCTAAACGGGAATCAGACAGTCAGACAGTCAGACAGGGAAAGCTGGAATTTCTTTACATGTATCCAGAAAACTTCAATGTCAGAACTCATTTATATATCTGCAGTTAATAATTACTTAACACTAACTTATTAACAATTAACACTCAAGTTAACAAGTTAACACTGATCACAACCAAACCATTGCTAGCTCATTTTGACCAAACCTTCTGTGTTACAATATAATGTAAAAAAAACTTGCAATCATTAGTATGAGATTATATTTTGTATATTACTTTCTTTGACCCATCGGGACATAAAAGCCATAACTTTCTTCTTATCAGGTCACTTCCACTCGAACAAGGTGGGAAGGAGGACTCAAGATGATCACAAGGGTACAAACTAGACCTGTATATCCACAATACGTGCATACAGTATTCCATGTTTTTGTATCTAACTTGCTAAAAAAGAATAACTCTTGGGGGCTTTATAGTAGTATACATTTCATATCCTTACCATTCCAGCTGCAACAAGTGTCCTCACAAAGGGTAATATCACATATCTAGGTCCTAACAATGTCTGGAAAAAGTGAACAGTTCCATGAGCCATGATCAAAGTGAAGGTGGTTAAATAATCTAAAATATATTCTAGCTTGTTTAACACTTTTTGTATAAAATATAATTCTGTTAGTGACCTTTCATGGATTTGGATTTCTTCAGTTTTATTCTACAATGCGGAAGCTAATAACCATTAAAAACGTTAAATGAGTGTTCAAAACTGACAGATTTTGTAGTTTCCTGGTGTCTAAAATCTTTGGTATTGCTTCCCACATGGGATGATGCCTCCATCATTAAAAGAATCGAAATTGGTGGGCTAGGAACAATTAGGCTGGGAGGACCTTGATAGTGCTGGATGCCATTCAGTCCTTAATCTGACTTGCTGAAGGGTCCAATGTACATTATAAGAAGTTCAAAGTATACAGTGAACTCAAATAAGAAATGTTATTCCAGGAGAGCGGTCTGTATCACTGTGTAAGACTTTAGGAATGACTGAAGGTCAGCTTTATCTTTTTTCCAATAATAAATATGCACAACTGTCCAGCTATTTTCCCATTCACTCAGATATATTGAATATATGGGATAATATGCATAACACCCTATTCTGATCCTTTTTGTATTCATTAAAGAACAACTTCAAGTGTCACAAGTACAGTTCATCCAGATTGAATGCCATATGATACCTATAGACTAAGCTAAGCTATACAGATAGACTGGCCTGTAGACGTTGGTCTGG
>NW_027322111.1:0-1908 GCF_032062135.1 Pyxicephalus adspersus | reverse complement strand
CTTAAAAAAAGTTTTGAGGTTAGAGGAAGAAATACCAGCAATGTAAATACTACAGAGCAGTCACAATCTTCTGATGTGTGACCACAGTTTTGAAGAATGAATATGGAAGAAATGACACATTTGTTGGTGACACATAGTTTTAAGATGCAGAGAGGATTGCTAGGTCATCATTACCAGTACTTTATAAGCACATGTACTGTCTTATGTTCTTATGTATTTCTTTATTTTTACGCCTAGTACATATCTCTTCATGTTTATTGGATAATTGCTTCTTAAAAAAGGTATTCAAGAAGAATTAGTGCATTTTTAACTGTTAATACACTATAAATCTGTATGACTAGTTTTCCATTATTACAGTGTATGCAGCTATAGTACGACTCCAATCACAATGGCCCTGATTTATTAAAGTTCCCCTAGGCTGGAGAGGATACAATTTCATTGGTGAACCTGGGTGATCCAGCAAACCTGGAATTACCTAATAGTCATTTGCTATTTGTTAGCAAATATTTTCAGTCCTAGACCAGGTTTGCTGGATCACCCAGCTTCACTGATGAAAGTGTATCTTCTCCAATCTTGGAGAGCTTTAATAAATCAGGCCCAATTAGTCAACAATTTAAGTGTATTTCAAGTTAAACCATTGTGGACAGAATGGGACAGAATTAAAAATTCTGTCTAGTTTGTAATGCTGTTTTCATACCTGGGACTTTGCTATAGAGATTTCCCCTAAAAGTCCCTAATAGTTGTTTAGTACTACTGACTACCAATCTAAGTGTATCAGTTTTTTGAAAGATATTGAAATTGCGATGTATAGTACAAGGAAGCCCACCCGAGTCAATTCACTTAATGTATTTTGGATGTAGAAATATTCTCTCTTCATCCTAACATACTGGTTGAAGTTAAGACATGTTGTTATTTTTTTGCAGACAATAAAAAGTGATATTTTCTTTTATTTTAAATTATTATTAAGGTTAAAAAGGTAAAAAGAAAAATATACCAGTACAGTAAACGGCCTTGAATAACATCAGTACATATTTCAAAGCCCAATATTGTTTGCTAAATGCTTCTGCCTTAGATGAAGGGAAATAAAGGTCAATATTCAGAGTCATTAGAATCAATAGAAAAAAAAGTACAATGGCAGCCTCAATGTATTCATCGAAGTGATAATGACCTTGTACTGTTATATTCTTTCCTATTTTTTGGCAGTAAGTCTAGCTTATACCAGAACTGCTTTATTTCAGATATAATCAGATGATAACCGATATCTTTATCTTAAAGTGAGCATGTGGCCAAGCTGTCAGTATTTAGGTACAATTAGTAACCGGTAAGAGAGTTTTTTTTAAATAGGATTTCTGACTTTAAGCATAGACAATTATCATCAAAATATGTGTACCCATTGAAAGACCCCCTCATTTCCATTTCCCAGTTGTCCACTTTAGATTTTCTAGTATATTCTGTTGCTCTCCAAGACAAAAAAAGCATAAAATATAAATACCCCAACAGAGACAAATTCTTAAATAAATATTTGACAAAGTTTCAAATCTTCTTTCCAAACCCTTCTGTAATTGTAAACAGAATTGCTATAATAAGGAAGTGGTGAATATTCTCTGAACAAACACGAAGGTCTCTTGGGTGTCTTTATGGTGAAATACAGGTGGTTACAACCATGTGCCCTCCCCCCCTTTTTTTAACTCAGTCCAGCTCAATTCTTGACTTCTATGTTAGTGTTATAAGTTAATTTCTGCAACAGGTACAATAAAAAGTTTGCAGATGACTGGTGGGCTTTTTAAGTAAACGCATAACACTTGTAGTAAACTAGTGAAATTGGTGATATGTGTCTCTTAGTTCTTGCTGTTTTGTAGTACCCCTATTAAAGTCGAGCTGATAGATTGCTGTATCTTTCTGATACAT
>NW_027322110.1:0-1908 GCF_032062135.1 Pyxicephalus adspersus | reverse complement strand
AACAAGTCCATTGTGGTAAATTGCCAGCTCCAAAAAAGTAATTGAGTTGTCTATCCTTAACATATATTAATGCTCAGGCTTTAAAAATGTGAACCAAGCCAAACACAAGGCCAGTATTGCTATAGGACTATTGTTTTAGTCATTGTCTACAGTCATTATAAGAATAGTTACACCAGAATATATAATTATCTCACATCATACGTAATCTCTTCCACTTGATCCTTCTCCATTAGGAAAACCTTACACACTTGTTCACAGGGACCATGCAGAATTCGGGCAACAAGAGGATAGTCTGTGTCCTTCAGCTTGCCTTTTTCTGTAGAGAAAATGGATAAATCACTAATCTTTGCAGGTTGGCACTTTCAGCATTGAAAAATGGCGATCACAACATTTATCAATTCTAATCATTACATATAGTTCACCAGATAGCGTTCAAATGTATGTGGACACTCCAGGTCCCAGTCATGATACACAAGTACTTTAATATTAGAAGTCAGGTAATGAATAGGTAACGTCAATTTTGTGCAGAAAAAAATAAAATGAAAAGAGGCCATTAGCTGACATGATCATCATAACCTTAATGATCTTATCATTTTACTGGTTCTGGCATATTAAAACCTGATCTGGCCTATAGAGATCAATACTTTGACAGGGGCAATCCCTAAAATAGTGAATGAAAATAATAGAGATTAGTGGCGTATTTTTCAAACATCCAGATCGCCACTTTTGCACATGATGATCAATTAATATATTCAAGTGAATGAAGCTTCTGACTACCAGTTTGGTGTAAACACAGCACTATTCTGAAATCTCTTGCCAGGAAATTAATATGACAATCTAATCGTGGCAATCAGAATTTCAAAAATGAAGAATAACAAATTGACATAGTGAACATCATTCTCTTTTAATAAATTGGCTCCGTAAGAGCTAAACCATAACGGATGACCTTTGTAAAGTTGGCCACGAACTCTTAAATCTAAAATTGTGAAATTTAGAACCTAAATAACAACTGTTTATCAGACATTTATACTTCCAGCAGTAGATGTTGTGATACCCGCATTTATATATATATATATATATATATATATACACACACAACCAACCTTTGGACAAAACAGACACATATACAATGGACGAGCATCTTGTCATCTCTTACCTCCACTTGTGTGCACCATATATAGGGAAAACTCCGAAGACGAATTCTCAATCTGAAAGTAAAATTCACATACAATTAAGAATATTTTAACAAACTAGAGAATTAAAACATCATTGTAAAGTTAAAACATTAAACTGTTCATGATTAAGCAATGCTCAGTGTGCAGCAGTTGATGTGTTGTTAAAATGAAGATAAAAAGGTATATAGAGGAAAATGTAACAATCTACCATTAAAATTTTTAACCCCTGACTAGTTCCTTCTGTAAATTCGGTCTGGCCCCTTTTATTCTGCTTTGCTAACCCATTGAGCCTGCTTTTTAAGTCTGCTCTATTGGAAGGATGACCGATTTTAACAGGCCGATAGAAATTGATGAAGCGTTGTCAGCATCTCCACTAGCTCATACCTACTTGGGCACACCAACGCACCCTCCAACCTCCATGGAGAAAGTTCTAACCCATACCTGCACAAGTAGGAGGGGAGCAGTGGTAACTCTATGTTCCATCAGTGAACTTGACATAGAAGTGCCAGTTTTTTCCATTCAACACATCGCTTTTTAGAACTTTTTAATCACTTACTGCCTAATAAGCCTGTAATAAGCCTGACCCTTGCCAGGTGCCATTGTCAGCAGATCATCAATGCTATCCCACTGGTCTTTCATCATCCACAGGTCAAAACCATTCCACAACCTTTGATGATGCAGCAGTGGGTAGAGCATTGTGCACCTTAAGGTTTGCATTGGCAAGCATTGCCTA
>NW_027322109.1:0-1909 GCF_032062135.1 Pyxicephalus adspersus | reverse complement strand
AGTACCCCCAATGTGCCCCATCCCCCCAGTATACCCCATCTCCTCAGTACCCCCATGTGGCCCCTTGCAGTAAGTACACACTGTCAGGTTTTCCAGCTCCCTTGCATTCTGTGATTTGTTTCTTGTACATATTGTAATATTCTAATAGTTTGCTTTGCTTTTCCTGTACAATGTCCCGGGGTTTCTGATGGCAGATAAATAATCTGATTCTCTGCACCCCCTGTGGATTGGGGGGGTCATCCGTGACCGGCTGAATCTTCTCCAAATCACCCGGCAGCCCTCCTAATAAATGCAAAATAAGTCTGCTGTGTGGCAGCAATAAGCGGAGAGCCAGCGATCACCCCGGGGCCAATTGTGCCCCGATCAATGCCCAAATCACCCCAAGAGGGGCCCACAAATTGCATTACCAGCTCATGATTATCTTCAGACTAAACCTTCTCTCCTTCCCATTGCGGCATTATCTCAGATATTAATTCCCCCAGAAGATGATGGAAATGTGCTCGGATCACCCATCATCAATATATATATATATAAATATATATACACCCATCCAAATAATGTTTTCAATAGACATTTTTTCTACAAGGCAGGTGCATTAAAAACCGCTCGTCTTGCAAGATCCTAATCAGAACATTTGTTTTTTTGTTACAGGTCTGGTTCAAGAACCGCAGAGCCAAGTGGAGAAGACAAAAGCGTTCTTCCTCCGAGGAGTCAGAAAATGGACAAAAGTGGAATAAAGGATCCAAACCTTCCACAGACAAGGCAGAGGAACAAAACAAAAGTGATGTGGACTCAGACAGTTGACCTCCCCTGCCAGTATTGGGTTGGAGGTCCTGGGACTTAGCGCAGGAGGAAGCACCCTTGCACACTTTTATTGGTGGGATCTGTACATAACGTTGTAAATTTACGTGTAAATAATACATGTGTGTTGCAAACATATTGCACAGCTATACACTGTACTGAATGTGCTATTTATACCTTAAGTTAAAGGAATCACAAAAAATAAAACAATGGTGACTTCACCATTTTCTCTGTAAGCCTCTGTCTTCCAGTCTTTTGTTCAAGAACAGAAACGTTTTAGGAAGGTAAGTGCATTCTGCATGGTGCATGGGGTTCTGAAATTCCTTGAGGGAGAGTGCTATGGAGAAAGGGGGTATTAGGGCTTTTTGGAGGTATTTTAAAGACTTGTTTGACCCGGGTCCTTCAAGTGACCACTTCAAAACATCCAATCAGCTTTTTGAGAAAATGAAAGTAAATCTGATGCAAAGCAGAATACATATTCTTTTACATTTTACATTCATGCGGCCATTGCTGAAAAATCTGCAATTGTGGCACCTTTTATATTTAAATGATCTGCAAAGATATGGAAGCTCTAAGTAATATAATATCATATCATATCATCAGATAATATAAACTTTTGTAATCAGTAAAATGCTTAAATTATTTTGTAATCAGTAAATGTTCAATATTTTATTTTGTAGTAAAGAAAAAAAATCTGGTTGAATGTTTTGAGTAAACGCAAGGTCCAAATGTGCAAAACCAGCCAAGATCTGGAATTCCCTATTCAAGCTGCCCTTTGGCTGCTGCAGAATCACTAATTGCAGTATACCCTTGAAGGATATGGTGGAGTTTAAAACGTTTTGGCAGTGACAATAATATTGGTAATTAGATGCATTGCAAAAAACTTTTTAAAAATTTTTGGTTTTTCCACATTGGTGTTATACTTGAGAATATTTAAATGTCATGGGGTGCTGGGATTTGTATTCTCAAGTGCACTTTATGAACATTTTGGAATCTGGTCCAGTGAGTTTTAGAAAGACATGGCATGAATTAAAAGATATAGATATATATTAAAAGATATATAATTTTATATATATATATATATATATATATATATATATATATATAT
>NW_027322108.1:0-1909 GCF_032062135.1 Pyxicephalus adspersus | reverse complement strand
CGTTATTGAAGCTAGCATGTAAAAAAGCAACCAGTCTATCCTGTAAAATCCTCCTACAATCAAAAAGTCACCAATAGTTGGGTAGTGAATATAATATTTCAAAGGTTGACATAAAAGCAGGACTTGTTACTATGAGCTAAAAACACCTAGAACTGACATATCATTGCTTTCCCCTTTGATCCCCAATTTCCCCAACAGAGTTCCCCTGTTCCAAGGAGGACACAGGGTGTGGAACAAACACCCTCAGCAATGTCCTATTTTTTTTGCAAAGCTAAAGAAGACTCTTGTGGAGATAGACGGCTACAAAGTCACAAAAGCATCATCAGCCAAACTGAACAATGTTGCCACTCTAAAAAAAAAAAATGGAAGTGCCCCCACCAAAAAAAAAAAAAAAAAAAAAAAAAAAGAAAATTGCTACAATGTACAGTAGTCTTTCTTCTTTTCTTTCTTTCTTTCTTTCTTTCTTTCTTTCTCTCTATTTCTCTTTCTCTCTCTCTTTTTCTCTTTCTCTCTCTTTCTTTCTTTCTTTCTTTCTAATTCAAGTTATGCTGCTGTAGTGAAGCAAGCTAATTGTGAAAGAAACTAATCAATTCCACAACCAAATACAGTATGTGCTGTCTGAATGCACTGATCTGTAATGCCATGTACAGCTCTGAGCTATCTAAGCTAAGTCTGTAATCTAAAATATTTGTTTGAAGGATCCACATAACCCTTAAAGCCACATGAAAATAGTGACTTCTGTGCAGCATTGTAATAGCTTGGCCAGTATTTACTAACAGGTTTTAATCCTCATGCACTTTATAAAGATCTGTTGATTCACTGAATTTCAAATAGGATTGGCCCAAACCTCTGGAAATTGAACCCAGACAAATTCACTCACCAAAACTAATGGGTAATAGCTTGCTGTGGGATCAACACATAAAACAGATTCCTTACCTCCCCCAATCCCCTTCCAAAAATCTAAATCCAGTAGCAATATGTGAGTGCAAGGGACCGGCTGGCACGGGCACATCTGAAGTCCTGGAGTAGCAGTCTTTTGGACTGCCACTGGCAGTGGGCTTGGATAGTTTATTTAGGTGAGTATATCTTCTTTCACAAGGCACAAGAATAACAAAATATAAGTAAGTTAGAGGTGTGAAATGAAAATAAACTTTTTTGGAGATAAGCTTTGAATTAGGTTATCTTATAACTTCATATGTCTTGATAGTTTTACGTATGTTATAGTTTTTCTGGTGTATATATAAAAAAGAGTCATATCCAATACTTACTCATACAAACCACAGTGCTATTATAGTTTACTGGATTTTAATGTGTTGAACTTCACGTGATTACAGACCACCAACACGAACTTGTATGTAGAAGGCCTAAGTGCAGGCACTTTGCATGCCCATTAATCTGCAGACCTGTCTAAATAACCCAACTATTTAAAGTCAGAGCTTTGCCAAGATGACCAATCTGTATACAACTCTCTGACACTAAAAAAGTATTATGCTCAAATGAAAAAAATAAATAACTTCATTAAACAGAATATTAAAGGGCCATTCCTTTAGGAGACACCAGATGATCAGAAGACTCCAAAGTAGTGAAGTGATCTCATTCCTTTGGAGTCTCATGCCACTTGCTGCATTCTCTGTAGTCTAAACGATTTATGTGTATGTTTTTAATGCCAATTAAAACTTTAAACTATTCCAAAATATTAAACATAAAATACATGCCTTTAATATTCTCTACTAGTCTCGTGCATCATTCAAACTGTTCCAGCTAACTCAGCTTGCCATGAGTTAACCAAAACTACAGAATACGGTTTAGGTGATTTTCCCCTCAACAGGGTGGGCAAAGCTCTTCATTTAAAAATTTCCAACAAATATCATCTCCTATCTGTGCTTCGCATGGCCAATATTTAAATTTA
>NW_027322107.1:0-1910 GCF_032062135.1 Pyxicephalus adspersus | reverse complement strand
TTTTTTTTTTAGATGTACCCACTATTTGGACTCCTCAACACTATAAATCTGGGTGAAGACATTTATATTGAGCAGTATAGATAGTTTTCCCTCTCTACCAGGATAGAACATTGTAGTGGGAGGCAGCAGGTGTACTTTTACTATGGGAACAAGGTATTTTAAGACCCTTTCAGGACACTCAATCATGTAATATATATTTATCTATTGTATTTCCTTTTTTATCCCATTGGTGGTATCTAAGTTTTATATCAGTGTTTTCATTTACCACAAGCAGGTTTTTCCCTCTAACAGTTGCTTTCTTTTGGTATCCACTCTCACCACAATGTGGTCACGTGTTTTGGCAATGATAGTAAATCATATTGAAATCTTCTCTATATTACAATCTGGCTGTTATGAAAGTAGGATTGTGTGTTCCTAGAATCAAAGCCAGGCTGTACAATACCAAACATACGCTGGCTTGTTCCTTCTGTAGCTATTTTGTAGATTTATTGTTATGTGTTTGCACAATATGTGCCCATTTCTTTAGAATTATTGTCACCATTTTGCTCTTTTCTTACAATGCATACATTGTGTTTCTGTATGACTGAACTGATCCCTACACTGGAATAGAAATACAAGGGAAGTGTTTTTGTCTTGTGAAAGAACAAAACTTAAAAATAAAAAAGAATTGTGAGCAGACAGGTATTTTATTGCAGAAGGGACGG
The DNA here is from genome assembly GCF_032062135.1 of Pyxicephalus adspersus. Lineage (NCBI taxonomy): Eukaryota > Metazoa > Chordata > Amphibia > Anura > Pyxicephalidae > Pyxicephalus > Pyxicephalus adspersus. The sequence goes on along the minus strand of NW_027322107.1, from coordinate 1,206 downwards.
GTGATTTCTTTTCTGCTATAAAATAAAGTTATCTGCATTTGCTGACCTTTCTCCAACACAAAAACCATCACCTGGTAACTCCTGCACATGTGCACAGAAGTTCATTCATTGCTAGCAGCTACCTATGCTGGGATCATACCCAGAGCTATGCATGCGTTGCTTAGTGTATGTTATACAGAAAATTGGGAACAGCTAGGTAAGTTTATTTTATTGCCGAAGAAAAATAGCTTGTTCCCTAATAAAAAAACTACCTGCTCACAAGTTTTTGGATTTAGTTCTACGTTTAGGTGCATGTATAACCTAACCTAACTTTTAGTAGGTTGGAGAAGAGAAAGATTAAAACCTATTTTCTTGCTGTCTGTGTACCATTAGTGAACATTTTTCCTCCCTTCCCAAAGACACAACAGTTAGTTAATGCAAATATCCCAAAGTGTGAGGAATTCTTCTGTTAGCTGTCCCCAAAACAAGTGTCTCCTATTACATGTATTCTTCCCATCACTTGTTCTAGGGACCACTTCAAAATATTGAATTTCCCGCTACTTTTTCAGTGACAACATGAGTATCAGTGGAGGGGTAAATTTCCCCAGCAATAAAACGTGACATAATGGTATAAGCTAGGCTTTGTCTGGAGATACACTTTGGTGACCATCAACAGATAGAGAAAAATATAGAGAGGACCAATGTGGCCGTGAGAAGTGGGAGTAGTGAGTAGTGGTGGCCCCCCCCAAGGAAAAAGGAGCATATGGATCACCAAGAAGCTTTTGGCAGGAATACAATTCACAAATTCACTTTGTGTGTGTGTGTGTGTGTGTGTGTGTGTGTGGGGGGGGGGTTATTTCTGTTATACAGTAAAATCCATTGAAACTATTATAAAACAATATTTTTATTAATTGATGTTCATTTAGGTAGTCACATCTGCCTATTACAAGTCCTTTTCTTCATTAGAAAGTGTAAAAAATCATGTACTCTGGCTTTGTTAGCTTGCATTTAGTATGCATACAAGATGGTTATGAATTGCATCTGAGCTGTTTCATTGATTTTACAATTCACTTCTATTAGAAGAGAAAGTCCCCAAATGTGCACAAGCTCTATAAAGCTGCGTACACACGTCAAATTTTTCTCGCCCGATAATCGGTATCGGCCAATTATCGGGCGAAAATCTGCCGTGTGTACAGTCGGTCGTCGTCCATCGTCCGACGACCGTCC
>NW_027322106.1:0-1912 GCF_032062135.1 Pyxicephalus adspersus | reverse complement strand
CAATCTATAGTAGTTGCTGAAACTACTTCCTGAGGGAGCCGATTCCACATTTTCACAGACCTTACAGTGAAGAATCCCTTCCTTATCTGGAGCTTCAATACCCAGTAAAATAATATGTTTCTAGAAAAGCATCCAGCTTTTTCTTCAATCTATAGTACGTACTTACATTTTCACAGACCTTACAGTGAAGAATCCATTTCTTATTCAGAGCTTAAGCTGTACATACCCTTGGACTGCCACATATAAAAAAAAGGATCATGCCTTTCTCGAGCTACAATACAAAGAATCAATAGTCTGGATATGACTGCTATTCATATTAGACAGTAAAGACCGAATATTGGCAAATGAGGTGTAAAAATACTTCTTCTCCAGGTCACCAAATTCAGTGAGATTATCATGTACGGTGGTACTGTTTGTGTCTTGGTTTGACATATAATCCTGCAGTGTGCGGATTGTAGTCTGACATTTAATGTAGTATTGTATATTATATGATATATCAAGTATATTACCTTTATTCAAGTACAAAACAGCAACAACAATGAGAGGAGCAGCTGTATACATTTTTTTTTGTATACATAGTGCTTCCAATCTCCTGTGTAGACACCAACAAGAGTGGTGTAAATCTGTCGACACGTTTCGCAGCAGATGTGACCGCTTATTCAGGGCATGTCAGCAGATCTGCAGATTATGGACACATAATTAACTATTTAAAAAAATGAAATAAGCCATATAGTATTATGTATACATATCTTTCTGTTCAACAGAGAACCATAGTTGTAACAAATATTACCTACAATGATGAAAATGCTCATGATTGTCTATACAGCTCTTTCTTGCGGAAAGTGGGCATGTATAATGATAGCTGTGTAATAGGACTGCTTGTCATATCCTGAAGCCTAATATCTCACTGTGTTCAAACCTTCATATCTCTGTTGGCTGTAATGACTTTTAAAATGAAATTGCATAGAGTAACCTCACAGTTATTAGTACTCAAAATTTTACAACCCCCCCTGCTTTAAGATTTTCAAGATCCCGTGTCACAAGTTTAAAAACCTTTGAAAATAAAACATTGGGGTGCTGTTTCAAAAGTAAGTGTGCCTAGGAGCCCTGAATTAGCAAACTGGGGATCCCTGGGACACATACAAAGCAACAAGCATTGGGATGGGGCCCCTTAATTTATACTTGACAGGTCACAAATCTATAACTGTCAAACTATTTTTCCTTGTCTGCATCCTTACTTTGAACCCAGTTTCTTTGCAATGGAGAGGTTTAGGAACCTGAAAATGTAGGTGTACGTGGGAGACACTTGTAGCTAACATCCTCTAAATTTTCATCTCTGTGGTATTTTTAGAACATAAAATATCTTTACTCATTAAAATGTCCTGTCCTGTTACACATATCTGATGCCAGTACTTGAACCCCCATTCTTCTGAAATAGGGAGGTATAGGTAAACAAAATTTAGGGTCTAGGGGACACCTAGTGGGTGGAACTTGTGGCTATCTCCTCCTAAAATGTCATTATTTTAGCATGAAACGGGGAGACGTATGGACCTGAAGATGTATTAGTAAGAACAGGCAGGCAGCACAATTTGACGGGCCAGCACTGTATGATAGTTTTAGTTTTGTATCTTTTAAGCTACAGGAAGGAGTGGGGCACAAGCTCCTTGCCTAGGGGAGAAAAAAGTGTAAATTCGGCCCTGACAGTGGCAAATTAGGGACCTCAGTGACAGAACAAAAAAAAAAGAGATACCCCTGTGAAAGAGCCCAAATGACAAAACTCAGGTAAAGAACCAAAATGAACCTGTGTCTGAGCCCAAAGGGGAGATCGCAAATTAAAGATTATAGTCCTTGACTATGCCACCCAGTATCCAGAAGCAATCCCCTTTGTTCTCTAAGTATATAGTGAAAGAGC
>NW_027322105.1:0-1912 GCF_032062135.1 Pyxicephalus adspersus | reverse complement strand
GACTAACATGGGAGAACCTGGCTGATCCAACAAACCTGATAGTCGATCTTCTCCTGTCTTGGTAAATCAAGCCCATAATCTTTTTGGAAGATTGTTGTTGAAGTGAATGATGACAATGTATCTTTATGCGCTTTTAAATAAAATCTTACGCCTTAAGTAAAACTGAATATAAAGCAGAACAAAACCTAATATTTCAAGAAATGTGAGCAGGCAGGTTGTTTTTGAAGAAGGGACAGGTTATGTCCCTTTTTACAATAAAACAAGCTTACCTGCCTGTATTCAATTTTCTCTTTAATGGACACTGAGCCTCATATGTACAGCCTATTGTATGATCCTGGCATCACTGGCTGCTGAAAATTAATAAACTCACATATGCATGCATCCATCATTCCATATCAGCCAATCAGCACAGCTGTAGATCCCAAACCCAGAAGAGGACCAAGTAAAGATAACCAAGCCGGAATGATGATAGGTAAGTAATTGCAACATGCAGGTAGGTTTATTTTATCACAGGAGCCTGTCCTATATGCAATAAAGCACCCTTCTGCTCAGATTTGTTTTTTATTTAGTTCTGCTTTAATCCAAGATTGTCTTTCAGTTATATGGGACAATAAAACAAAAAACAAAACCTCATCCCAGTCTTTGTTTTGCTGTTTTAGAGCCAGTTTTCAGTATATTAGACATTCCACTACTGTACTCACATACTGCATTTATGCAGCTGTTGGTCTCACAAACGTGTTTTCCTAACCTTTGACCTAAATGGAGCTGAGATCAAACGATTTTTGCAAATACACTCGGACAATGTTCAGAACTTTGCCTGCCAGCAGTTTTATTTATTTATTTTTGTCTTATTTTTAAAATTTTACTTTTTAACTCATTACAGTAGACCTAGAATGACACAAACACCTTTTCCTAACTTTATAATTTTTGGTTGTCTGTTCAGCTTTTTAAATGAAGTAAAAACATGCTTATCACCTGTGTTATGGTATTTATATATGTATAGTATGTATAAAGCCTGGCCTTGCATACCTCAAGCTGTAGAAATTACATAGCATGCGTATAGGGACTGTTTTTTGTATATTCTTTATTTATTACAGTTGGAACTAACAAATATTTTGGAACACATGATGATTTTGCATTTGTGTATCCTGCTTGAGAGTTTCCGCATTTTAGGAGGATATAAGAATTTGCAGTTTCCTTTCAACAGTTTACAAATTTAGTACTGAACAAAAATAAATAGATTGCCACTGTATATACTCAAATGTAAAAAAATATAAATAAATTTATATACTATATATACTATATAAATAATTTATACTCAAGTCACATTATACTCGAGTCACACCAGTAGATGGCAATGTGTTCTCATAAAAGTGTGTAACAAACCTTTGCCGTTAAGTTTAACAATAAAGATTTTGTTACTCAATTCAAAGAAGAGTTCTCTAATGGTGGCCAAAGATATTTTTACACTTTTAAGTAAATTCTTAAAGTAAGGTTCTAAAGGTTCTAAAGTAACACACACTATATATTTATTCATGTTTTAGCATTTCTATTAAACACAGTGATTTGTGCCCTAGGTTTATACTAGGCTAAAAAATTATGTAATTCCTTTCCTAAATGTATTTTTTAAAAGGAAATACAGCAGATACATATACAAACTTACAGCCAAACATAAACAATATTATCAGATTATTTTGGCTATAAACACTAAAATTTGGTCTTATGATTTTAGTGAAGCGGCGGAGGGGCTTATCAAAGGATATGATGCACTCTCTGGGAATCCTTTTTCATACCTTCTTTATATGTATGTATATTTTTTATGTGTGATAACATACCACAAACATTTTTCGTATTTCTAGTGCATTTTAACAATAATACCTCTTCGCAGATTCCTTCAGAAACAACCGTGGTA
>NW_027322104.1:0-1912 GCF_032062135.1 Pyxicephalus adspersus | reverse complement strand
AAAAGTGATGAATAGGCTCAGACAATCATTTTATCATTTTCTTTCCTTGTGATCACAGGTGAAAAAAAGGGAATATTCTGTGTTTAAATTATTCAGTCATTTATAACACATCTTTTTTTTTTTTTTATAAATTCTTCTACCTGTTTCATCTCCATCCTTATAGGCTCACTCCCAATTCTGTATTTTTTTTTTTTTTTGTTTTTCACCTTGGTTGGGGATTCCAGTAGTTTCTGAATAGTCAAAAAAGGAACATTCCATATCCCAGTTATCTATGAGTTGTAACTAGTGTTGGTCGAATATCTCACTATTCGATTTGACAGATATTCAATCGAATAGTGAGATATTGTTCCGGTGATCGAATGACGAATTCGAACACCATTAAAGTCAATGGTGGGAGAATTCGGGTTATTTTTAGGGACTATTGAGGGCTGCAAGAGCAATCTGATTGCTCTTGCAGCCCTTTACTAGTTGTACGTGTTCTTAGATTAGATTAGAGTTTTTCCATCCAAGAACACAGGGCACTAGATGTGATGAAACTTGTCCCCATTCAACCTCTAGTGCCCAGGGATCGCCTGCAGTCACAGCTGTGACCGCAAAGTTCCCACGGTCACATAAACTCTGCAGTTCCACTACGATCCCAGGGGCACTGCGGGTTAATTAGTGCCCCGGGGATCGCACACACTGCCCAATGATTGCAGACTCGGCTGCAATCATTGAGAAGATACCACGCAAGTATTTCTTATTCTGTAACACGCACAGTAATATAATACATTTGTTACATTTTTCTGGCAGTGGATAAAAGAAAAATGTAACAAATGTATCAGAATATTACTGTGCTGGAAAGCGTGTTACAGAGTTAAGAGATATCATGTCATTGTAGGATAACCTGTAAAAAAAAAGTTAAATAAATACAAACACTCAATAAATTAATTTACCAAAAATTTTTTAAACACTTTTTTTACATCTTTTTAACTGAATTTTTGCGTCGAATCTCATTTTTTTCAGGTTGGGTCTATCTGAATTCAAACAGCCATATTCGGGTCAAATATAAGGACAACCTGAATTCAAACACCAACAATAATTGTAACATTACAGGGAAATTATTATGCATGTTCCGAAAGTTGATAGTTTGAGTTACTAAATGTAAAAGAAAATGTTACATTGAAATAAATGTAATTATTCAGTGTAAACCTTTCTAACGTAGCATGTGACATAACACGTGGGAATCCATGTGCTTGAGTGTACAACACAAATATAAATGAGCCTTAAGACTTAATGGGGAGAGAGAGAACTGGATCATTTTGGAGAAATAATCCATAATCGGAAATGACTTCCTTCTCCTAGGATACACGTATCTAGCCGATCCCGCGCTGTGCACCACTGCAACGTATCACACATTTTTTATTCTCTCCGGCCATGAACCTTGCAGCAGTAAGGAGAGCAAAGGAATTAGTTGTCTGTCCTCTGCTTAGCAGCTTGCTGCATCCCCAGCTTCCCTATAGCCGTGCAGACTGAGATGTGCCTTCTCAGCATCCCCAGCACATACTGTGCACAGCTGAAGGGAATTTAGGGAGCAGATTAGTCCCTGGCTTCATCCTGCCCAGCCACATGCTGCTAGGACTTTACACTCCAGTTGTCTGTTGTGGCATTAACCTGGACTTGCTTGCTGCTGGTGTGTTGATCTGTTTGATTTACTGTTGCTGACCTGTTTACTGGCCTTGTGGTTGTCGTCTGCCTGGACTAACCTTTGCCTGTGACCCTGACTCTGCTTAATCTTTACCCTTGGATACCTCATCTTGGATACCTGATGGACTCATTACCCATGCATGACCCCTGGCTCTATATTCTGCACTTGCCCCTGCTGGACTCTCCATTATTATGTTATCTATAGGCTGCTGGTCCTCTGTCAGTT
>NW_027322103.1:0-1912 GCF_032062135.1 Pyxicephalus adspersus | reverse complement strand
AAACTTCCTCTCAGCTGCACAAATGGTCCCATGTAGCCACTTTTATTTTGTGCTTTGTCAGTCAATGGATCTCCAACCTCATCATGTACACTGCAGGACCATTCATAGGCCTTCCCAAGACCCAGAACGAAGAAATGTGTTGGCTACCAGGAAGAAACATATAAGGTAAGTATACCTGATTTTTCATTCGCTGGGTCTCCAAACCTCATCATGTACAGTAGAGGTGCATTCATATGCCTTCTGATGACCCAGAGCTAAGAAGTGTTAGCTGCCAAGGTGAAGGAGATCCTGTCCCACCTATACAAAAAACAAGCATACAAGCCCTGAATAATATATATACCCTTATATCAATCTAATTTCAACAGCATTTATATACATACAAGTAATTAGATTTCCATCCTCCTTACCTCCTCTACCAAGGATATACCACAGATGTTCATTGACAGAGGACATCCAAAGAAACCACTGCAGAAAGTATTTTGTCCTTAATCCACCTTCTACACTTCTGGAAAAATGTATATTATATATGCAGGCACAGAGACAGCTCGGTTCTGTTTTATTTTTTTTGCCTGGTTGGTGTTGTGATCTTCAACTTTTAATCATTGACCCAGAACTGTATCATTGACCCAGAATGATTTACTTTAATCAGAACAGTAAGCGTAACTACCTAACATCCCAACTGTTCCTGATTTGGAGGGACTCTGCCTCTTTTAGATCTGAGTCACTCCTCATCAGCTTTCCCTCTTTTTTAGTGGATATACACACCTCCATAATTTTTTTGTTTTGTTTACTAATTAAATTGTTAATATATATATATATTTATATATATATATATATACTTTTGTACATTTAGAATTTAGAGAGAGTTGAAGTACATGTCAGGTCTAGTTTTGGATACAGTGGGTTAAGATTATTATTTCTTTCAGGTTTTTCTGTTGTGAGGGACTAAAAAAGCAGGAACAGCGACAGAAATAAGATTAGAATGGACTTTCCTCACTATACTAAATGCAACAGCAGCACACAACATAGAGTACAGAGTGCAATGGTCAGAAATGTGCAACACACAATATACTCCAAAAAAAACAAGGAAACATTCAGCACAGTACAACACATGGCAATCAATTTTACTAGCTCTAGTGTAAATGAAAGCAACTACAGATGAACAGGAGAGGCAAAAGAAAACAACCCCATCCCGTAGAGCGAGTAGTTTAACTACAGACCATTTCTCTCTCCTTTCTATTTTTCAACTTGCTAATACCCAGTTAATACCTGCAGGCCATTCAGGGTGCACCAGTAGTTTAGGTCCCCAATGGATCCATACGTGTATTGGCAGGATGGTCTCTAAAGGCTTAGAGGAGATATCAGGAGACAGGCCTTTCTACAAGGAGAGCTGGACAGGGACATACAACTAGCACACAATAGGACCGGTATCAGTGTCTTTGTGTGAGGGGGAATGGAAGAAACACTACCAGGGTCCAACAAAATGACCTCCAGTGTGGTACTCGTGTTCATGATTCTGATTAAACTATCATAAACAGACTCAATGAGAGTGGCATGTGGGCCAGACATTCTGTAGTGGGGCCTGTGCACACAGCTTGGCATGGTGTAGCTAGATTGGATTTTTCAGAGAACACCAGAATTGGCAAGTTCAGTGTAGGTTCCCTGTTCTCACATAGAAGGTTCACACTGAGTACACGTGAGAGACATGAAAGAGTATGGAGACACCATAGAAAACAGTAAGCTGCCTGCAACATCATGTATCATGACTGGCTTGGCTGTGGTTCAGGATGGTCTTGAGATGCAGATCCTTAGAGGGCCACATACACTTCTACTGGCTAGCTAATGTTACCCTGACTGTTGTTAGGTACCGGATGAAACCCCCAGATCCATTATTAGATCTTGTGCTGGTACA
>NW_027322102.1:0-1912 GCF_032062135.1 Pyxicephalus adspersus | reverse complement strand
TTCACACATTTCCAGGTGTGGTGAGGTTTAAGCTACTGAAATAAATATTTTGCTTCAGTTGGTATGTAATATATAAGTAGCACACCCTTTTCATTACAGAATCTTACACAACATAATTTGAAATGTGTAAGTTAAAGCTGAACTCCCAGCAAACAGCTAAATGCGCTGAAGATATACATTTAACCTGCCAACAGTTTTGTATTTCTGTATAGCCCCTCCTAGAACTGATATGGAAGGTGATCCAATATTTCTCCCAATATTTCTCTGGTGCAGTTAAAAAATCCTTGCAGCTCTTGTCCCTCCCTCAGTATATGAATGGAAACTGAAAGAAAAAAAAGTAGAGAGTTATATATAGAGTTCTCTCCCACTCTCCCTTCTATCTGTATGTCCTATAAGCACATTGCCCCTGATTCATCAATAAAATCCGCGCTCGCTGGAAGCGCGAAAGTACGCATGGCCATCGATCGCGGATTACCGCGGTCCGGACTCGAGTGTGCGCGTACACTCGCCTCACTGCCAGCCAGATTCCAGCCTTCACAATAGGGAGCGCGAATCTGCCAATTAAGGCGATTAGATTTCAGCTGCGCGATTAAGGAGGATCTCTAAAGCTCAATATAAATATAGTTGATAAAAATAGTATATATCTAAAGTATTTCTAACAACATACCACTAAATTAAATTCTCGTATATGTGTACATTTTGATATACAAAGTGGTTAAAAAGTTATTGTTGAGTAAACTGCTGCAAAGCTTCAATATTTGGTCTGCTCAGGAATGTTTTCATTACCCCTAGACACCTACATATTATAGATGTTCTTTCATAGCAGTACAATTTTACGTCTGCCATTCTGTTTAGCGCAAACTGTATAGTAAAACAATTATTTCAAAACTTTATCAAGTCTATTTATAAATGTTTGCAGAAAAGATTCATCCAACTTTTACTTATGATTCACAAATTTACATTACAATAATTAGAAAAAGTTATTAATCATGATTGTAACTTTTGAAATTGGATGAATGTTATAAACCTTAATTTAACCTTCTTATCGATTTTTTCCTCATTGGGAAACATCAGGTTTACACTAAAAGCCTGGTAACTAATACGGGTGCTCTAAGGACGTTCATTCTTTGAGTGGTTCACACATTTCCAGGTGTGGTGAGGTTTAAGCTACTGAAATAAATATTTTGCTTCAGTTGGTATGTAATATATAAGTAGCACACCCTTTTCATTATAAACCCCTTTATATTAAACAGCCAGCATAAAACAACCTTAGACTCTAATCGTCAGAATCCATTGTGTGTCAACATAACACTGAGTTGCAACCTTAAAACATTCTACAGAAGCTGGATCATCCTGCTACACAGTATAAAAAATAAAATTTTTCTACTAGCACTTACTACTTAGCAAAGGTGTCACTTAGCTGCTCTTATTAATTAGTGATAAATCATTTCCAAAAATAACTCATAAACGCTAATAGACCATTTTAGTAATAACAAGGTCAGTGATTATGTATAAAACCCAATCACCATTCTCACCAGACACCAGTCCCCCAATCTAACACCGCAGTCTTCAACTATAGTAAGCCCCCGCTCAGCCTTGGGAGACTGGTTGCCTCTCCCAGCACTGGATTGCCCCCGGGACTTACTGCATAGGGGACAATGTCTGGGGATGGGCCGGCAGCAAGCCAGGAGCCCACAGATAAAGCAGTACCAAGATTCCAAGAGACAAGTCCAGAATACAGAGCAGAGGTCATACACAGAATATCTGTCCACCAAACCAAGTACACAAGGGCAAAACACAAGCAGATTCATGGTCACTAGCAAAGGTCGGTCCAGGCTGCATAAACCACAAGGTCAGAAACACGCAAGGTCAGCAACAGTAAACAACAAGAAAACACACTTCAGCACAGATT
>NW_027322101.1:0-1913 GCF_032062135.1 Pyxicephalus adspersus | reverse complement strand
GGACCCTCTGTGTCACCAGCCCCCTTGGCAAGGACATGTACGGGGCGCAGAGTCAAAGACACCAGGTTTCAGCATTACCAGTGCACCCAGCAGGGGGTTATGGAAATTAGAAGGCAGTGCCCAGGTTGCGGACCCCATACACGCGGAGGCTGGTAACTGCTAACCGGATACTCTTTCCTACTGTACGTTAAGCAATACAGCTTGGTCAAAAATGTGATTGGATAATGAGGGAGCACCAACTAATTTCTATATATGTATTCCTCCAATCAGCGAGCTTCTTCAGTTGGCCATTGACCTGTTTATCTAATAAACCTGACAACCCTTGGCCAACCAAAGGAGTGTAGAATGCAACCATTTGCAAAGCAGTGGCTTTGTGTTGTGTTCCTGCAACAGAAAGGACTGTTCCTTGCATAATCTTTAAATGGGGAAAGTTTTAGCTGATTCTTTTTGTTTAGAAAAACTGCATTCAGTTAAACATGATGCCAAATTAAAAATAACATTTTTGGTTTGTACACACTTAAAAGTGTGGGGCTTAAATTTTGCACCCATAGCTGGAGTTGTATTGTCTAAAAACACAATCTTTTTTTATTTATTTTTTGTAATTATAATAGATTGTTTTTATTAATTTTTATATAGGAAACAGATTGTGTGGAGATATGAAAATCCTTGTGAACACGGAGATATTTCCCCTTCCTGATTAAGTAAAGTGGTCACCCACGGGGACACAGCAGGCTGTATATTTCTGTATAAAGCTGCATTATTGCTCTAATAAGGGTGATTATAGGGGACTCCAACGTAACAATGAACAGTCTGTGTGCTGATAGTCATATGTTTTACATCATTAATAAACCGGAATGCATATTATACTGCAAGATTCGCTCCCACAGGGGGCTGTGCAAATACATTTTTTCTCACACAGAAAAGCAGCATTGTATAAGAAGATAAAAAGATCTACAATACAAGTGTACTTCCAAGTTTTCCTAAAGTGGACCACACTAACATGACATGAAGTTCTTACTCTCTAAAATGGAGATATTCAGCTTAGTGTCCATGTCTTTAGAAAAATGAAATGATCTTGCGGGTGTGGTAGACAATAAATACTTAATGCAAAAAGATTGAGCTATTCTGGTGTTTTTTGACTTATATCTTGACTTATCTGGTTCCTTTTCTAATTTTGTTACATACCTTTTGCAATGCAGGCAGATTATGGAAAGGATCAGCAGGGTGCTGAATAGATTACAGTATGGCTCCAAAAAGCCTTCAGCCTTGAGCATGGGCTGGCTCTAGGGAGGAGTTATGCAATATGCAAAATGCCTTGATACTTTTTAGCCTGGAGATTTAGACTCTTGCATGCAGGCCATTGGAAGTAGATCTTATTTGTGATTTTACCCCTCAATGATTGAAAGAAACCAAATGACTGAAAGGGGTGGGCCAGGAATAATCAGCCTAGGGGGATGTTAGGAGATGCTCATCTGGCCGAAGACTCCAAGCTGTGTGCCATTGCAATATAAAACTGTTTGTTCTGTCCGGAGATGTCATTTGCAGCAGTCAGGAGAACTAAGATGGCAGCAGCCTCTGATTCCCTTTAGTTGTGCAGCCTGATGTATTTTATGGCATCCCCAGCATCCATTGTTAGGCTGTGCACAGCTGAAGGGGATTCTAGATGCTGATCAGCTCCTGACTCAGCTCTGCACTGCCATTGGCTGCTGGGGCTTTATAGTCTCTCTGCTCCCACTTACCAGTGCCGGTTATAGCGTTATCTGTGCTGGAGAGATTCTGAGTACTTTTCTGTTGCTGACCATTGCCTGTTCCTGACAATCTGCTTAAACTCAGCCTGGACCAACTTTTGCCTGTGACCCCGACTCTGCTTGTGCCTTTTTCTTTGTACCTCGTTTGGTGGACTGATTTCCTGT
>NW_027322100.1:0-1913 GCF_032062135.1 Pyxicephalus adspersus | reverse complement strand
TACAGGTAAGTAAAAAAATATGCATTCGGACCATAAGACGCACCCTGATTTTCCCCCCACTTTTGTGCGTCTTATGGTCCGAAAAATACGGTACATTATCCACTTAATTAGCTTTCAAAAAATACTTATTTTGTTACAAAAATGTGCAACAAAGCAAAATATACAACACTGTTTGTTATGAAAAGTTTTGACTTTCTAGCAAAAGTCAGTTGCTAAATCCTTATGTTCATCTCAAACTATCTCTGTGCTGTGCTAGAGAAAAAATGTAGGTGCCCCATGGCAACATAGCTTGGTCTCGGGACAGAATAGAGAAGAGAATTTTGTTCACTGCTCTGATGAATTGTTTACAGGCTAAATAACTCTTATTTGTTAGTGTTTTTCTTTGAACACTGTCAAATGGAAGAAATGTCCTAATAATAATCCCCCATTTTCCTATATCCTGAAAAAACAATATGTCATGTTCAAGGCTACTCTGGCCACATCTTAATTTTTGCCTAATATGTGACAGTGATCCAAAAAAACTATTCAGCAGCAATAGTGTGAAAACTTTGTCTTCTGTTCAATGCAATAAAAAAATGTGTTTGATTGATTGAATGAAAGAATTACATTATGTTACCTTCAAAGGATTTGTTAATTACAATCAAGTCCTGATTGTACATCATCAGATCTAGATATTCAATTTTTTTTCTCCGCTTTGTAAAGTACCAAGTACATGATCAATAGGAACACTTGAGTAATGATTCCCCATTGTGCTTTGAGTTGTACATTAGATGAGCAAGTGAGGTAATTTTTCAGATATTTAAAGTTTTACAGCAGTGAAGATTTTTTATTTTTTTACATAGTTTTGCATTCTTTATAGTGGGCCAAATTTAGATATATGTTAAATTAGTGTGTAGTTTCAAAATATACAGATGTTTGTTACCTTAAAAAAATTATATATTTTCTACCATGGGTCTGTTATATAATGCACTCTAATGCCTGCAATGGTTCATGTGCAGTATATTACCAGGCATGATATGTTCCCCTCAAAAAGTCCTCCTTACTAAATGTATATCATATTTCAATTTTAATGTACGCTACTTGATAAAGTCGTGATATCTTGTGCCAACACTTTAAAAAAAAAAAAAGCCCTGTTTGCACATCAAAAGAAATAGTGAGGTGATACACTTCACATCTGTAGAGTACCTTGGCCATATTTAGACTAGTAATAAAAGCCATTATAAGGGTTTTGAGCTTTATTCACCTTTTTTTTTTTTTTTTTTTAACACACTTCTGTTATTTCAAACACAGCTGCATGTGTTCAGGAATGGTGTATTTGCACATTTTGTTTTTGATAAACAATTTAATTTATTTAGTTTTCATAATTATTTGTATTTGTCATAATATTAAAGCTGAAAGCTAATTTTAAATTTAATTTCAAAGCTAATTTTACCCAATACTGTAAGCCGTAGCCCCCAGAAAATGGTTTTCTTCAAAAGGGAAAAAGAACAGTATAAGAGACTGTGTAGTGTTTTTATACATATGTATATACTTTGTTACTATCTGGTTTAACAAAAAAAAAAAATTTCTATTTTTGTTCAGTATATGTGCAAAAGGTTGAGCTGAAAAGAGCTACACCCTGCATGTTCTCTAGACCAGCGGTCCCCAACCACCGGGCCGCGGCGGTGTTTTCAGTGGGCCGCGAGTACATGATCCATTATTGAAAACGAAGCGGCCGGAAGTGGTCCGCATCGGTGTTTGTATGAGATGCCGGTACTGTGTACAAGCAATGCGAGCACATGACATGCAGCTCGATTGGCTGTCAGATGTCATGTGATCGCTTTGAAGCAGCAGAGGTGCACAGAGAGAAAAGAGAAGACGCCAGAGTATGTCTTCTCTTTTCTCTCTGTGCACTCCCCCCCCCGGTCCTCAGA
>NW_027322099.1:0-1913 GCF_032062135.1 Pyxicephalus adspersus | reverse complement strand
GCAGGGGGAAGTGAGTCAAGCCATTTAGGAAACAGAGCACGCCTGGCTGCCAAGAGACAGACCGAAATCCACTCTCTCCTTCCTCTACCTGGTATAGTGTCTGTCAACTCATCCCAGCGCCCGAATAAACACAGACTGGGGCAAGCAGGAACAAAATATTCTGTAATCTAATACACATATTGCAGTACTCAGTACCGCAAGTAGCTTTGAACTGACGGACAGAAGCACAACCAAGGGTGGCAGCTGGAATATTACATTTAGGACAGCCGAAATCCAGATCGACATGAGTTTGTATCCCCTCAGTGGTTCTGAAAACCCTGTAGGCCCAGTGAATAATTTTGAATTGTGCTTCCTTACATATTTCATTTTCTATTGCTTTGCAAACTGTTTTTGCCGTTCCTGAACTACAATAGGGACAAAATCTTCCATATTCAATTCCTTCGCCCACCTACACACATTCGTATTTGCCAGAAATGCATGAAAAAAATCCTGGTCTAGGTCTTTATGACGGGGAAGTTCGCCCCTCCCGCTGATTTTGGTAAATAAAGTTTCTCTAAGGAAATACGTGGGCGGGCACCTTGCCATATAAATTTCACAAATAACTTATTAAGATGCTTAACGTCTTGTTTTAATAGCAATGGTATGGTCTGTAAGGGATAAAGAAGCTTAGAGAAGGACATCATTTTATTCAGATGTATGCAGCCAAAGAACGAGAGCGAAAGATTATGCCACATCTCCATTTCCCGCTGAATTTTGGTTATTAGAGTTGGATAATTTAGTGCATAAATGGACGCTGGGTGCTTCCCTATCCGTATACCTAGAAAAGTAATGTGGTCTTTCCCAATTAGGAAAGAGGAGCTACGATCCCAAGCATATTATCTGGAATTGGTGAGAGGGAGAATTTCACTCTTATCTATATTTATTTATATTTATTTAATATTTATTTAAAACCTGAACAAAATTCCAATTGGGTAAAGGTATGTTGAATAAAAGGAAGACCTGCCGATTGGTCTGAGGAAAAAAGAGACGAAAGTCGTCCACAAATAATGCTGCCTTTAGTCTATTTTTAGAGAGCTGTATCCCTTGAAGCTCTGGAGATTGTTCAAAAAATCCGTAATTGGGGCATTCAGTTGATCTAATTCCAATTGAGTAAGCGTGGGCAAGGAGATGGCATTAAAATTCACTGATTCAGATATAGTTTTACCCATTTTTTTGGCATAAAGACCAGTATAGAAATCTGCTAAGCTAGAGCTGATTTGCGCAGGGTCTGTCAATAAAGCCCCTGTGAGAGACAGCAGGGACAATATACCCCGATAAATGTAATATGGATGTACAAGGTTAGCTAGCATCTTGCCCGCTTTGTTCCCAAACTCATGGAAACGTAATCTAGTATACCTCTGTTTGAATTGTTCATACCACTCCAACCTGTTATCAAATTCTTTCTTAGCCTCCATCCAAGATTATTTAGCCGTTTGGAATGGAGAATATGTAAGAGTTTGTTGGGCTCGATGCAACGCTCGAAAATAGCTGTCATTTACCCGTTTTTTTCTGTTTGGTAACAAATTGTATAATGCAGCCACACATGTATGCCTTCCCAGTTTCCCAGAACAATCTTGGATCATCCCTGTGCCTACCATTTGGCCACCACACAATATAGAAAAGAGGGAAATCGCCATAAAATGGCATTGTCCTTGGGGATAGAGGTAGATAGTACTAGCTGGACAGGGGCATGGACCAAGATTGCAATGGCCTCGACCCTTACAGTTTGCACGAAATTAAGTAAGGGATTGAAACAGAACAGGTAATAGAGAAATCTTTAGATACAGTGGGGTGTAAAACCATCGGACGAGACATAAATATCTCTGATACTTAATAATTAATACTTAATAGGAATAATAAGTGGTAGAAAGGCG
>NW_027322098.1:0-1914 GCF_032062135.1 Pyxicephalus adspersus | reverse complement strand
AGGTATCAATGGGAAAATCCAGTTTAGTAGCACAGCAGGAGGTTAACCCAAGCTGGCTGAGCACGAACTAATAAAGTAACATGTGACAACAAAAGACGCTAAGTAAGGTTCAGATCTGAAGATTCTGCTATAAAAAGGAATTTAATTTAGAGACATCAAGAGACAAGGAAAACACAATGGCTGAAAATGTCTGCTGAGCTCAATAAAATCCTTTCTTTTATGGAAACCCCAGCTTTGTTAATCATTGGGGTTACATTTTGTAAGATTTAACATTACTAGTGATACAATTTAACACAGAGAGGGAATCTCCAATACTACCAGTAAATTGCTCTGGGATTGCATGCCTCCGGCTCATTCTGTGTTTTGAGCTCAATCAAGTGACTTGAACCAATCAGCAGTCATTTCACAAACACAGACCAAACTTTCTTTTTTTTAGGATTCTCAAAGCCCATTTTGGAGCAAAATGAGAAATAAATCACCCGTTCCTTCTCACTTAACTCATCCCCCATTGGTTTAGTTCTAACCCTGTGAGATATTTTCACTCTAATTTGCTATCCAGGTCCCTGGTCCAGTACTGCTAAATGGCCAAGCTGGCCCATCCCGACACGTCCCGTGATGATGTCTCTCCTCTTCAGTCTTCTCAATCAGCCTCAACACTGGACAGCCAATAGGAAGAGTTGACTCTTGCAGTAATGTGGATACCAGTTTAGGGACCCCAGCAAGCAAGAGGCAAGAAGGGCAAGAGACACCCAGGGCATCACATGATCATGGCTTTAGGAGTGTAAAAATGGGCTGGTCACTCCTCTTCCAAATGGGCCAATACTGGACAGCCAATAGGAAGTATTATCTCGCTTTGGCATTGATGTGGTCACCCAATCAAGCAAGCAAGAGGCAAGAAGACACAGGGCATCACATGATCAGAACATTAGAAAAGTAAAAATGGGCTTTGGATTTTCTTTCTAGAACCAAGGTAAGTTGGGAGGGGATGGAGGTATTGGTGTATCCAAAAAAATTGATTATGACCTCCATCCCCCAAGCACGCTCAGGTGTGTGATAGGGGGGGGGGGGGTTTACTTTGGCTGGAGATCTTGGTTTAATCTGGGGATACATCCTGCAATCTTAGCAATCTTTTTGTATCCACCAATTTTTTAGTATGAGAGCCTCCAGCCCAGATAAATGTGGAATTGGAAGTGTTGGGGGTTTGATGTCATTTTGCTGTGTGACAGATCCTTTTTACCAGAAACTTTAAAAAACACAAGAAATATGAAACAATTATTTCAATTTATTAAATGTATACAAAAAAACAAAAAAATAGGTCATAGGGTTTTCCAGCAGAGTGCCCATCTATTGCAGGACATAGTTTTGTGTCACGCCATTCAGTGAAAGGGTAACAATGAGTGAACGCGGGTCCTTCCTGTTCTTCCGCACAAATATATTTCCCGTCAAGGTGTCACCTGCAAAAAAATAAACACAAAATACAATATGCGGGTCTAATGCTTTCAACATTGCATATAAACAAATAAACTCTGAGATTACCTTAATATCAATATCTATCGCACATTTTATATGGTTTTAACATCCATGTTTTTAATGTTGTTCCAATAAAGATTTGTTTTGATAAGCTTCATGTATAAATTGTTTATGGTTGGCCTCCAAAGTCCCAGATATTGAGTTAATCTCAGTTTATTTGTTTATTAAAATAGGGTTGGCCATGTAAAAACTAGAGGGTTGGTCTTTCATTATTTATATGATAATTGCATATAGGTCACAACTTTTATTAAACATTTTGGATAGGGTAGCGAAGGTTAAATCTGTCTACTGATATTTTACCCTTCGGTGTGGAAAGAATTACAATGACTTCCTGTCCTGGAGATGGAACAGGAAGTGAGAAAACAATTTGTAAAAATAAGGGAA
>NW_027322097.1:0-1915 GCF_032062135.1 Pyxicephalus adspersus | reverse complement strand
TTATCAAATGATGTTCAACTCAAGTCCAGAGTTAAACAAGGATGCCCTCTCTCTCTTCTTCTAATTATCTGTGCCTTGGAACCACTTCTGTCATCTGTCATCTGAAAGATAACACAGGTCAACAAAAAATTAGTTTTGATAATTATCAGAAGTCAAAGCAAACTTTTCTAAATCAGTTTTTCGAGCAGATTTCAGATCTGTTTTCAGTTTTTCCCTAACACGTACAGTTATGAGTACTATTATGGTTAACATTGTTTTGTACTAAAACATAAGCACCATTGAAGTGAATGTTATTATATCCTCAGTGTGCAGTTAAATAAGGCACACTGCAGTATAAACCTACTGAACAGTGTCAGTCAGGTACCATTGTTTCTTCAGAAATGCTTAGATTATGATTTTCGTGTGTACTCTTTGTCTAGATTGTCATGGTACAGCATCCAGCAGTAGTCAGCTCTCTTTCCAGAAACCTTGGTAGCGGTGCTCCATTAACTGATTGTCCTGGTGAAAATGTTCTCCTTGTTCATTACTCACCATACCAAGATTTTCCGGAAAGAATTCTAGATGTGAGTGCAAGAAATGTATTTTTAATGACATGCGACAACCAATTTTCTGGTATGAATCAAGCAGATTCTGAACTTCCTTGTATGCAGGAGACTTATGGTTGCCCAGAAAATTTTCACACAGCCACTTGAATGCATCCCAAGCTTCTAACTCAGCTGCTGAGAGAGATTGTTTGAAAATATCGTCCTGCAAAACAGACTTGATCTGTGGCCCTATAAATATCCCTTCCTTCATTTTTGCAGTGCTTATGTTTTGAAACATCTCAACAAGGTACTGAAAACCCATGGAGTTTGATTTGCCCATTGCCTTTACAAGGTACTTTATCAAGCCTAACTTGATATGGAGAGGTGGCAGAAAAATTTTATACGGATCAACCAGAGGCAGAAAATTGACACTACTTAATCCGGGCTTATAGGTATCTTTTGGTAGCCAATCAGGCTTTACATAATGGTCTCCCGTAGATCGGCTGTCCCACAGGCATTGGAAACAGCAATAATTTGTGGCTCTTCCTTGCATTCCCAACAGCAAGCCAATGACCTTTAGATCCCCACAGATGTTCCACCGGTGTGTTTTATACTAGATTGCTTCAAGTAGTAACTTCATGTTGTCATAGGAACCCTTTAGGTTAACGGAATGGGCAATCAGTAAACTTGGTTTGGAATTACCATTATGCAGTAAGTCTGCTTTCAAGCCTCTTTTAGAGGAATCAATGAAGATACACCATTCAGATGGAACATGCTCTTGGGACAAATTGTTAAAGAGTGCATTTATATCATGACAGTAGCACAGTGAGCCATCAATAGTGAAGAACGTTGTCAAGTTATGATTTTGTTTTCTGTAGTGAGTTAGCTACACTTCTGTTTAAGCCTTGAAGCAAGAAGTTCTGCTTTGTCTTTAGAGAGATTTAGATCACGAACAAGATCATTCAGCTTCCTTTTTTAAAGGTCTCTGGTTCTGAATCTTCATCGGCCAAGTAGTCAGGATCAGATGATTCAGAACTCCAGCGCATTCTGGCAATGAATCATCATCGGGAACAGGCCTAATTGCAGAATCGAGACTGGGATATACACAAACCACCCCAAACAGTTCCAACACTCATCATTCCTCCAAACCCATACACAATTTTGGAAAAATGAATCCCTATCTGGAACCTACAAAACCTGGACCAAAACACCCAATTGGACAAACAAAATTAGGAAATTCATCAAAATTAAAATCAAAAGGTCAGCACAAATCGGGAAAATTGTGTATGAAAAACTTCTATCTAACGAATTAAAAGATAATGCTTGGCAGGGTGTCCATGAGTGCCTGCCTCTGCGTGCCTTTCAGCATAGGAGGGGTTTTGTGAGTTCCC
>NW_027322096.1:0-1915 GCF_032062135.1 Pyxicephalus adspersus | reverse complement strand
TATATAATATATTTGGGTTTTTTTTGTTTGTTTTTTCTAGAAGAAAAAAAATGACAGCAAGTATAACATTAACAATAATAAGAGAAGATACAGCATACAGGGTAAGCTTATATTAAACAAATCAAGAACAAAAAGAGCTGTAGTATCATTGACCTGTCTTTACAAGTGAAGTCATTGAACAATATACAAGTAAGCTGACATTGAATCATTAGTCATCAACAAACATAAATGACAAAGGAACCAGTGACCTAGGTGTAGCAGAGTCAGTTGGTCCGATATATAATATATCATGTAATTAGTGGGAACTCCCCAAGGGGAAGGACTGGTACATTGACAAAATATGCTGGTAGAGGATAGTCCCATGGTGCCCAGATTGTTGTACATTTATCAATGTGATCATCACATCACACCGTGAGGTTTTCCATTAGCTGGACATCCTTAATTTGAGCATAAAGATTGGGGAGTTCCAGGGGCGAGGTTGATTTCCAATGTCTCAATATAAGGCTTTAGCCACTGTCAGGACATGGGAGGCCAACTTATTGCCAAGTTTGGAAAGGTTTTGTATAGGCAGGCCCAGTGTGTGTGACCACCTCCAAGATAACCTGGATCTCAAATAATCCCTCCAGCAAGTCATTAACCAGTTTCTAGTTACCAGGGGCTAGAGTCAGACATATCCAAAATATATAGTACATATATCAGGTTCCTCCTAGACAGATGGGGCTTTCGCCAGGAGTTTATTGACTGGGTCTTTTACCTGTACAGAACTCTTCAGCCACTGTCCAATATGCTGGGCATTATTCTAAATTTTTTTTATCAGAATTTTTTTTTGTGATCAGAAGAGGAACCAGGCAAGAGTATCCCCTCTCACCCGCCATGTTTGCGCTTGCTATGGAGCCCTTGGCCATCTATATTAGACGCCTGGATGCCAGGGGGAACGGAATATTAACAACATTTATATGCAGACGATATGCTGCTAATTTTGACCCAGCCCTCGATATATCTCCCCAATCTCGTCCAGACATTTTGAAAATTCTCCTTATTTTCAGGTGTACAGGTGAATATGGAAAAATCAGTGGCTTATAACATTACAGAACCACCAGAGGTTTTGATCCGGCTTAAGTCTGCCTTTGCCTGGTCACCTTCTCCTATACCATATTTGGGGGTTAGAATCTCCAGAACATACCATACATACTATAGGCTGCCAATCACCACTCCTTGGCTGGTTTCTTGCAAGGCCTGCTCAGCTCATGGTGCTCTCTTCTGCTGTCCTGGTTAGGTCAGATAGCGGCGGTTAATATGTCATGGCTTCCAAAGCTCTTATATCATTTTAGGACCCTACAAGTAGCAGTCCTGGCTTTGGCTCTCCGCACCTTAAAACGCAATGTTAATGAGTTTGTTGGCATGGGATAAGACCTAGGGTGACTCAGAGAACTATTTACACACATAGGCATTCTGGGGGTTAGGTGTACCCAGTCTGGCTAAATTTTATGCTGCAGCACAAATTAGTCAACTGTCTGCATTGCATGCCTTTTCTTGGTCCCCCTTGGGGGTTGAGCTGGAAGCCGTGAACTGTGAAGCTTTTCCTGTCTCGTCTCTTTGGGTAATCCCTTCACTGCGTTCTTGGTCTCTTAGTTCCCTGTTGATATATTGACCTAAAATCTGGAATGCGCATAGGTGCAGGACGGGGCTTATGTCTTCCTGGGCAGCTCTGCAATCCCTTGGTAATAATCCTTCATTCCCACCTGGATGTATAAACCCCGTGGCATTCCAATGGTGGAGTACAAAGGACTTTTATTTGACTTATCACTTGTTTAGCATATCAGGGGTTAAAGCTACGTACACACTTCCAATTATTATCGTTGGAAAACGAACGACGAACGATCCTGCACGATATCTACGAACGATCGTATAGCAC
>NW_027322095.1:0-1917 GCF_032062135.1 Pyxicephalus adspersus | reverse complement strand
AGGGCAGAGACAGTAACAGAAATTATAAACTCAGTATAAACTCAGCTCTGTAATAGATACATTGACTAATTATGATCTAGATCCCTATGATTATGATCCTTATGATCTAGCCTTTCTCAAGATTTTTAACCATGAGACTCCCCTTCAAATTATTTTTAGGATTTGAGGAACCCCTGCTAAAACCAAATAATTGGGGATCAGTGGGAAAAAAAGACTCCCAAATTGGTGGCCAATGGTAAGATTCCCCTTTCTACCTATGGTGGGGGCTGGAATATTATTTTTAAAAACACCTAGAGTCATATACAGCTCTACCAAGTGGTGTTGACCTAGTATGTTTTAACAAGTACAAATGGAATAAAGAAAGAAGGTCTTTCAATGGCAACTAAGATAGTTTGCTGAAAAATCATGGGATTTGACATTCTCAGCTAGACAGAGCTTGACAGAGCTAACAATTAACATATCAGTATTTGTTGGAGAATAGACCATTTATTGGATGTTTGGTAGTTGTCCAATAGATAACAGAAACACTTTCAGAAATTAGGTTGTCTCATTTGCAGACACATTTCGCTGTATGGCTTCCTCAGGGAAGGTGGAGACTTATTTTTAAGTTCTGTGTGGTGTGGGTTTACTTAAAGATCCTGACAAAAAATGGAGTAGGAGAATGTGGGAGTATATGATTTGTTGACTCAGGGGAGATGTCTGCAGCATTTATCCAAAATGGTCCTGGTCAGTGAGATATTCGATTAACAAGCAGAGCAACTAGGTATGCCAAGAGTGGCAGAATTTCGGTTTGAACTGTCTCGTTGGAGGAGCTAACCTAGCTGTCTAGCTTAGAATGTCAAATAATTTGATTTTTCAGTAAATTATCTTAGCTGCCATAAAAAGATGTTCTTTATTCTTTTCGTACTTGGTTACACTCATCCAAGGCTTGGCAACCATCACTACAGAAAGGAAAGGGCATTTTTTGAGTCTCCCTATCTTTCTACTAACTAGTACATTTATTTATTTCCCTGGTGATTGAACTCAGTAGACTTTTTTGGTTCTTTTGCATCCTAACTATGTAACAATGATGGAATGGTTAATTCTTACTGTGACCCTTAAAGATTTGCCAGGGTATTAATACATTTTTCTTGTTCGAAATGTTTATGTTGTTTTTCTGCCAGGTGCAACGTTAGCAAATTATACATGAAATTCATACATCTGTCTGCATGTATGAAAAAAGTTCATATTTATTGGCAATGACAGCCTGCCATCAGCCATATAATTTGTTTCAGAGATTTATTGGGCAATACAACATTATTCAGAAAGTAAAAAAATCAGTATTTGCTTTTGAAATTTCAGCTTTTTTAAAAGTAAAAAAAAAACATTTACTAATGCTTTTTTTTATCTTTTTATGTTTAACAATATCTTGTAATCAGCAAAATGTTCATAGTAAACATTTATGGCCTTTCAGTAAGTAGGCAGAGTGCTTATTAAAGCGGAAACAAACATGGGAGTTCATTCATTCCTGGTACTTGGGTATGCCAGGATTGTACAACAAACTGCACATGGACAACTCAATTTACATTTACTAGAAAATTGTGAACAGGCATGTAAGTTTGTCTGCCTGCCTGCTCAATTTTTTTTGTTTTAAAGTGTAGTTTAGCTTTAGAGATAGCTTTACATGTAGATATTGTTAACTAGACACCTTTATACTGTACACCTATTGAAAGATCTCTTCTCTAACTAAATAGTATGTACACATTCATGAATCAGTCATGCCTGCTGGCCTACAGGCTCTTCGGGGAACATGATACAGTTCCTGTTTTGGGGGACAGTTGAATGTTGGCCATAAACTTCAATGCCAGTAGGATCTTTTTTACTGCCAAAAGCATCTACTGAAATCTTTGGTAACCCAAAGGCATATCATTCATCAAT
>NW_027322094.1:0-1917 GCF_032062135.1 Pyxicephalus adspersus | reverse complement strand
AAAAAAAAATTGTACAATTATTAAATTTTGATTATAGTAGACTTTTTGGTACTAACATATTTTTCTATTTCATGACAAAGAATCACAAAAAAATATGATGAGGTTTTCAGTGTAAATTAAATAAAAGAAATGGAAAAATGCATATTCTACAATGGACATGGTCTTATTTAGTTCACTTAGGACCTATCCAACCATATATCATCTTCATAGTGGAAACTTGGTTAACACTGATTCCTGTGTGTTACTGCTTTTTTTATTGTCTTATTAAATAAGCCTGAAATCATTCATTAACACATGGCTGTATGGAACAGCATCTATGGGAACAGTCTGGACAAAAACATTAAACTGAACCGAGATTAGGACATGTCTGTTTTAGATATTTATAACTATTCCTGAAAACTCCCAGAGACAAGCTCGATTTTTTCACCTTCCCTGTAAACCAGGTCAAACAAAGGCAAACTCACAGGAGACTGGACAGATTCATGAGATTCACTTCAGTGCGTTCCACATCCTGGTATAATGTCTTGTTCACACTGTGTACGGTTCACTTTAAAGAGAGTCAACGTGCCTGTGTACTCCATTGCTGTCTCTCAAAGTAGGGAAATCCTCCTGCTGTCCAGTTATGCTCCACTAGCTCCTGAATATGCACCTACTTTACCGCCTTTATTTCTAAGGCATACTTTAGGGTAGGATGAAGACCTTGAATACATTATGTATACCCCATTACATCTGCATCTCCATGTACTTTGCATCGGGAATTCAGTTACATGGGGATAGATGTGTTATGGGTTGGTGTTAATGTACACTTCACCATGTTTAAATATCTATCTGTGTGTGTGTGTGTGTATGTATATATATATATATATATATATATACTGTTAACATTATTATTGCTGATTTGTGTCATCATTTTCTGTAGTGCTATACAAAGTAAGGGCAAACAAAACCATAACAACTATATTTACATATTATACATGTAACTAAAAATTCTAAAATATGATATACTAAGAATGACAACCATAAATATACCAAAGCAATATTTATATTTATATATTGGAAAACAATAAATGAAATAGTAATATATATATATTTTTTTTCTATACACATACATACACAATAATATGCATCATTTTATACACACACACACACAAGAATGTCAGGATGAAGCCTGAGAAAGCATACAGTCCACTTAACACATTTATAAATCATAACTCAAAGCCAATCTGTTGCAAGTTCACTTAGCACTTAAAGGCTTAAGTTCCAGAGCCATTTGCAAAATTGTGTTAAATAGAGTAACACTATACAAACACATAATTGATGGTGCAAGCCAAGCATTTGATAAATTCAATGATAAAAACAGCAGTGGATTATGTGAAAATATTCATTCAGAATTTCAGTAAAAAAACACTAGTAAAAAAAAAAAAAAAAAAAACAGGCATACCAAAGAAGGGAGTCAGAGAGCACCTGCCAGCCTTCTCTCTTCTGCTATTGCTGTGCTTCTGTTCATGAATAAAGCAAAGTGGTTGAGGAGGATGGATCGGGCAAACTACAGAGATACTCAGGGGCTACTGAAACAAGCGCTCAGGAGAAACAACAGATAGGTGATGTGCTGCCAAGCATATGTAACAAGAAAAGACCACTTAACTCTTTCACAGCTGGAGAAGAACCTCGCTTAAAAAAAAAATTCTTTCAGGGGGATAAGGAATACAGATAAGTATTATGGCCTTTCCTTTGCTGTAAATAAAGTGCTGCTGGTGAAAAATAAATAAATTAAATGCCAGAATCAATATATATTGGCACCAAAATTGCAAAAAAAAAAAATCAACTGAACATGAACAAGATGCAGATATTATTTCCAAAAAATACAAACATACATACACATATATATATATATATATATATATATATATATATATA
>NW_027322093.1:0-1918 GCF_032062135.1 Pyxicephalus adspersus | reverse complement strand
TATTATTGTGCACTCCTTGTGCTTCTTCACTCCCCTTCTGCTCTTCTCCTCTCCACATCTCGCCTTCCTCACCACCTATCATCTTTTATTATCCTCTCTGCATTTTCTCCCCATCCTTCCTCTCTCCTGCCCTTCTATCACCAAAACTAAAAGGAAAGCTGGAAAGTTACCACTGCAGTAAAAACTCAGAATCTGCACCCCGTGCACATTCCTTTTAAACCTGCAGTATATCGCCCCCAGTGGGTTGGGGTTCTTTTGTGTTTAGACAAGCGGTGTGACTGATGGTTATATATAGATTGTATATAAATATCCAGCATGTGCTTGGATATTAATGCAGCTCCATTGCACGCACTGACATCCAGCACTGATCACCTGCATGGGAACCTCTCCAAGTACACAGCTCTGTGCCGGGGAATGTTGGAGCTTCTGGCTACAGAAAGAAAATCAATTAATGACAAGATGGAAAAACATTGCTTTTATATGTTTTTCTGTAATGATAACGGGGATGCGGCTTTAGAGGTAACACAGCTATAAATAATTTTCTATCTGTGTAGTGAAAATAAACTTGCAACCCATGAGGCAGAAAATGGCACCATCTAGCCTTTAGATTCTGCTCCTTTTAATCTCATGATATCAGTAATATTTGCTAATCTGCAGTGCAGTGTAGTGACTCTAAAACTAATCCCGGGGATGCCATATTTTACTCACTGCACTAACCTAAAGCTTAATTTAGACTTCCCATCAAGATAATGAGCCAATAACAGGGGAATGAGGCTACATGGAAGTTAGTGCAGTCATTATCTCCGGCAGGCAAAGGGTAAACCAATCAGAGAGCTGCCTGCGGAGGAGGTAAAGGTTCAGTAACTGTACACAATGTTTAGTGGTGTAAGTGGCACTTCTGCAAAGCACATGACACCAGCCTGCAACTTCCCTGGAAACCGCAAAGCCTCCAGAAATCTATTATTTCAATGCTTGTTGCAAGTCTAGAGGTAAATGATAGCTTACTTGTTACAGAAAACAGTTTCTAATTCTTTGTATAAAAAAAAATTTACATTAGACATGATTGAGACCTATCATGACACTTCCAACCAATCTGATCACTGGAGACCAGTGACATCACCAAGAGCTTTATATTCATGAGAACACAGCCAATCTGATCACTAGAGACCAGTGACATCACTGAGATGTTTCATATTTATGAACATGCAGCCAATCTGATCATTAGGAGTAGTGACATCACAAAAGACTTCATAATTTTGAGACCGGTGACATCACCGAGATGCTTTATATTCATGAGAACACAGCCAATCTGATCACTAGAGACTGGTGACATCACATAAGCACTTCATAATAATGAGAACACAGCCAATCCAATCACTAGAGACCAGTGACATCACCGAGACGCTTCATAGTCATGAGAATGCAGCCAATCTCATCACTAGAGACGGGGGACATCACCGAGACGCTTTATATTTATTAGAACACAGCCTATTCAAACAATAGAAATGAGTGACATCACCAAGACCACTTCCGGTGAAGCGCATAAACCAGTGAGCTGCCAGAGCATAAAAGTATTCTGATCTTAACTGGAACCCAACCTCTGTTTTCCTGGTAGGTCCATGATGACCTTGACTTTGATATGGTTTATGGCTCTGCTGGCATGCTGCCTTTCATGACCAAAGCGTGCTTAAGAACTTGCGGTTTTCCTAAATACTCATACATTGTTCTGCTTATCTATTTGCATGCCTGTTGTTTGCAGTTGGACAAAACTGGGGACCCCAATCAGGAAGTGTCCCATACTGAAACCCTCACCTTCTCACAGGGCTTTAGGTTAAAAGTGAGATGCTTCTAAAGCTCAGGGGTTGAAGAGTATTATTTGACTGAAGGGTTCACTCTGAGACAGTGAGCCTCACATGCA
>NW_027322092.1:0-1918 GCF_032062135.1 Pyxicephalus adspersus | reverse complement strand
CAATTCCACAATGTCCTTTTTGTGAACTGGTGCCCAAAACTGGACTGCATATTCCAGATGTGGTCTGACCAATGCTTTGTACAGGGGCAGGATAACGTACAGCATAAAGAATGGAGCCATGCAGAATATAGAACATACAACACCGTGTGCTGGAGAGGGGTAGTGCGAAGCAGAGGATATGCAGCAATGCTAAGACAAGGCGCTCAAAGCTGAACCCTTACCAAAAAAAACTGCGACCAGGCAAGTCGTTATTTGCAGAAGGCAATAACCCGTCTGCAATAAAATAATTTCACCTGGCTGATCACAACTGTCCCTAATCAGTCAAAGGTGCTGCCAATTTCTTTCTACGGGAGTGGGGGAAGGTTTGCAGTTAGGTTGTCTTTAACTGAAAGAAGGGGTCACTGTCACTGATGGAGTGCATCTCTGAGTCACTGAAAAGATATGCACTGAAGGGGTCTTTTACTGGAGAAAGGGGAATCACACACTGAGGGGGTATGCCACTAAAGCTCTGACACTCAGGGGGTCTCAGCTGTGCTTTGTGCAAAAAGGGGTACAGAGTCTTGGTTGGGGGGTTTATGTCCAAATTCCACATCAGGGCCTACAGATCTGTAGCTCTACCCCAGAGATGTAGGCTCACAAAAAAAGGAACTTGGCGATCTGACTGTTAGCTGAATACATAATAAACACAGAAAACACAAAGGAAAAATATTATTTTTCTTATATCATAACTACTAAAAGGTCAAAATGTGAAAATGCTTCTCCTTTCTTACTCCCACACCCAAAATATCAGAGAACAAAACGTTATACTTTTGCAGGTAAAAATGTAACTAGTTTCGCAATCCTTTAACAGAGAGGTGTGCCCGACCAGTTTCGTTTCCTATTTTTGTCGTGCTTTAGGTTTGTGCCTGAGGGCGGTTGCCTTCCTTTAAAAAAAATTTCTGATTATTGCCAATCCCTAGAGAGTAGAGACAGAAAAAGCAGAATCACAAGAAGGTGTACATGTGAATAAATTAATATTGAGAATTATATAAAATTATATGAAAATGAATTCAGTAATAAAATGCTCACTGTAACTGTGAACACACAACTGTGTATAAAAAAATTATATTGTGCAGAGACATACATGCTGGAAAAATTTGCATCACAAAAGTACAAATACAATGCAATAAAAATAATACAACATGTTCCTTTCTCCTGTGGCATCCAGAGCCTGTATCTGGATCTCTCTCGGGTTCCTTCCCTATGCCATCTTCTAATAGTCTCAACCCACACCCAACCTCTTCTGCCTAACGAAAAGCATTCCCCAAGAGCTGTCACCTTTCCCAACTTTTTCTGTATACGATTAGCTGAAGAGAGTGTTTCTTGACATGTTTCGCCGTTTGCGACTTCATCAGAAGAACAACTACCCAGATCTACTAAAAAGTCTTCACTTAACATTACCATTTAATTTATTACATTTCATTGCCATACACTTACGTTCTTCCCCAGGGATGCCATTTTCACTAGTAACCATCAGATTTAAAAATAATTTTGGAACTTAAAAGCTTAAACTTTTAAAGAGCCTTTTATAAGATTTGTACCACCTTGTCACGGGAATTGAGCAACAGAGCAGCCAATGTTTATTCTAATAAAGGGAGGGGGGAAACATTTTTCTTCTCCATATATCTCAACAGAGTGCACCTAAACAATATATATACAGACATACAAGTATACCCATATATATTGTTCTGTGTTTGTTCCAAACCTGTTTAATCTATATCATTCCTTCAGTGCATATTTTGTTAAACTGCAACCCCATTTATTGAATAATTCAACCTCTCTGAATTATTATTATTATTAATAAACAGGATTTATATAGCGCCAACATATTACGCAGCGCTGTACATTAAATAGGGATTGCAAATGACAGACTAATACA
>NW_027322091.1:0-1919 GCF_032062135.1 Pyxicephalus adspersus | reverse complement strand
TTTGTCAGTCTTTAAACGAGTTGTTATTCAGGCAGTTTATGAATGTCTTCTAAGGTTTGGAAACCAATAAGAAAATATAGTGAGACAGAACAGGAAATTATTATTAATGTTTAGCTGTATCTTTGCTATAAACCAGGGCTTCTGGAAGTACAAAAGTCCCCAGGCATATAGTTATAATTTTAAAGGCTCCACGTACCACCGGTAAATAAGAAATAAACTTTTTTTTTTTAATTAATCGTTTTTTTTTTTTACTTCATTATTTCTGAGGTTTCTTTGAATTAGATCAACATGTTTTTTATGACCTATATCTCCTCCTTTTACCTTTGTTGTAGATGGAGCAGTTATCAGATGAAGAACTTGACCATGGGGCTGAGGAAGACAGTGATAAGGAAGACCAGGACCTGGATAAAATGTTTGGGGCTTGGCTGGGAGAGCTGGACAAACTTACCCAGGTAAGATCATTTACACCAGGGGTGCCCACACTTTTTTTGGCTTGCAATGCAAGCTACTTTTGAAATGACCAAGTCAAAATGATCTACCAACACTAAAAATGCTAAACATATATGTGTTTATATATACCGAGTATACTTTGCCTACTTTGCTTAGTATACCTTGCATAACAGTATGAACATGTATGGCACAATACAATTCTAAACATTTTTGGCCATTACCTTACTCCGATGATGTCTTAAACTGAATGGAATCAGCCAAAGTTGTATAGCCCGGACAGTAGTTGCTGGTAGCCAGCCTCAAACAGACTTCCAAAAGATCATCAGTCAGGATGGAACGGTATTTGGACCTAATAACTCCTGTGCACGGTAGAGTTTATTTTGAATGGCAGGACTCCGCAATCTACTTACGTTGCCTTTACTGGTAGATTGCGATCCACCTGTTGGGCACCCCTGAATTACACCTTTGCCTTATGTATACTCTATCAATGGACTGGTAAACTGATGGTACTATGCATTAGAAACCAACTTTAATTTCTACTTGCAAAATAGCCTTCCCAAACAGATTTGTGGAACAAAAACAAATATTTATATGGCCATTATACATTTTGTATTTAGTTTGTTGCTTTAGTGCATTATCACTGCATTTTGTATGTTCTTCCTTTAAGTGTATCTTTGAGGAAAAAAATAAAATACTGACCTACATGATGTAGTCTGTTACTGGCAATAACCATGCTTTATGTTTTTAACTTCTCCCTGTAACCTATCCTTGCTACTTGTTGATCTCACAAGTATATCTGTTATTTTAGCACTTCTGTAATAGGATGACAACACTGTTCTGTAGTGAAATTGCACAGCAGTATTGTCAAAGTAGCTTTAGACTCGCATACAGTTAGTCCCCGGGGTTAGATATGAGATAGGGACTGTAGGTTTGTTCTTAAGTTGAATTTGCATGCAAGTCAGAACAGGTACATTATTTATTTAAATGCAATTAGGACAGATGTTTGTCTCAACATATTATTAGGCAGAATGGTGTCAGTTACTGTATAAAATCCTCACTGTGAGTTAAACACAAAGAAAGCAAAAAAAAAAAATTATGTAGCCTAGACATTTATTAACTTCTGGAGCAAGCTGTGGCTTTGATATGCAAAAAGAAACAACTGCAGAGTTTGTCTTGGTCATTAAAGAGTTACATGAGACAGCAGAAGAGCCTCAGTCCCTAAGATCACCCACAACCTCAGCTGTGTTTAGCAAAAGATTTCTTCTGCAAGTCATGCAAACTGCCCCCTTTCCCCTCCCTGTTATAGCAACTGTGGTAAATGGTTTGCTCTTGTTTTCGAATTCTCACCTTTTCTGGTCATTGTATTATGTTAACGGGTAATAAAACATTATGCAGGGGTGCTCAGAAAAACAGATTTTGTCATTTTGAGATTTTGTTTCAGTTGTTGCCTTTTGTATTTAAAAAATTAT
>NW_027322090.1:0-1919 GCF_032062135.1 Pyxicephalus adspersus | reverse complement strand
ACCCACTCAAATTCCAAATCTCCCCCTGACATATTCCTAATCGTTGATGATAACACTGTTATTCGTCCCTCCCCTAAGGCACGTTGTCTTGGTGTCACCTTTGACTCTGCCCTCTCATTTACCCCCCATATTCAGAAGATTTCCAGGTTCTGTCACTTTCACCTATGCAACATCTCCACAATCCGCCCCTACCTGTCCCCTGAGACCACCAAACTCCTTATTTACGCTCTTATCTCTCATCTGGACTACTGTATCATCCTCCTCTCTGGTATTCCACTTACCTGACTCTCTCCTCTACAATCTATTATGAATGCTGCAGCCAGACTCATCCATCCTTCCCACCGCTCCTCTTCTGCTGCATGTCTTTGTAGTTCTCTCCATTGGCTTCCATCTCACCTTAGAATCAAATTCAAGCTTCTGTGCTTTGCTTTCAAATCCCTCCACAGTTCTTGCCCCTCTTACATTTCTGACCTGGTAAAAAAAGTACTCTCCCTGCCGCTCTCTCTGCTCCTCCGATGACCCACAACTAACTTCCTCACTCATAACCTCATCACACGCACGGTTACAAGACTTCTCTAGAGCTGCCCCAACTTTCTGGAATGGTCTTCCTCGTCCTATTCAGCTTGCTCCTACTTTATGCTCATTTAAAATAGCACTCAAAACCCATTTTTTCAAACATGCCTACCCATCTTCTGTCTTTTGAAACCATCACTACTTCCCACCACTACATATCCCCCATCCTATTGTGTGTTAATTCTCTCACCTACTAGATTGTAAGCTCTTCGGGGCAGGGTCCTCTCCTCCTGTATCACTGTCTGTATTTGTCTGTCATTTGCAACTCCTATTTAATGTACAGCGCTGCGTAATATGTTGGTGCTATAAAAATCCTGTTAGGGGTTGAAAATGACTGACAAATACAGACAATGTTACAGGAGGAGAGATGTGTAAAAAGCCATATTATGGTTATTATTAAACTGTGTTTATATTCATGTGTCAGTTCCCAAAAACAACCATGTTCAAGCTTTAAAATCTCTGGTCTAGTTTGCAAATGTTCTGCTGGCTATGTGAGCTATGACCATTTTAATCATAAAATCCCTGTATATAGTGAGTGATCTGTTGAATTTAATGTGGTCTCTGTGGCACAATACAGTCTTGCATTGACATTTTATTTAGTTTGCATTTGTGTATTTTTGATAAAGCTTTGGCCCTAATATAGCAAACTCGCCAGGCAATTTTCATCTTTTATTCACTATAATATAATTGATAATCTGGGGGATATTAGGTCCTCGATTTCCTCTTGTAACCAAGCTTCAGTGAGCAGTTTTACTTGTTATTGGAACCTAAATGAATGTTTGTGGAGTGACAGATGATAAATATTGGCCATTGTATCAGCTATGTAGGCGGGTGACCAGTTAGGAAAATACAGTACTTATGTTCAAAGTAAACATTGCTATATCAGTGTTTTAAACATTCCATTTTGTAGCAGGAAGGATTGCTTGCAATACAAAAAATGACAGAATCAGTTGCCATATTGGAAACCCTCATCTCTGTGAGGTTCATTTATCTTGGGGCCTTGCAATGTAGAATGTGTGTGGCTCCAGTGGAGTCATTTTGAATCTATTATCTGCACAAGGGGATGACAGGGAATGCCTAAAATTAACAATGAGTCACTGGCTCTGTTCATACCATAGTTACCATGTAATTGTAGTGAGGTTCATTGGAAGATTTAAATGCATGAGGCCCTTTTTATGGTCTTGTTGTATAATCCGCCCAATCTGAGGGTCTCCTTGCTCAGTTTGCCAAAATTTTCTCTGTATTAAGCTGGTAATAAAGGGATTGCATTGAAGACATTCGTCTCGACCCATCCTCCAATGCTTGCAGTATGGCAGTTTAGATTCCTTTTTTTTTTTTTTTTTTTT